>NC_085140.1:424817272-425123213 GCF_024139115.2 Armigeres subalbatus | reverse complement strand
TGATCAAAGGAAAGCCTCATTTGCTCAGAATGTGTTTCTGTGTTGTAGGAATATGATCTGGAATGACATTACGAAACCAAGCATTCTATGGAATACGATATTAAATTAAATTAAATTTTACAGTAAACCAGGAAGAAAACAACAGTGGATTATTGAAGCAACAACAACTTTTTCCTCTGCTTCAGATACTACTCTCGCAATCGATGATAATACTGATATTGAAAACATGGTGCAAGTAACTGTCTTCATAAGGAGAGTTGATGATCTTTTAATTACAGAGGATTTTTTTCTTCATTAGAGTGAATTTTGATTTAGTCCTACACTTCACAGAGGAATTGGCAGTTTTGATCCCAATGAGTGGAACGACTACGAAAACGAACAATATTCCTGAAGAACTGACGCTCGTCATTAACCCAATAAACTTTATCATCGCAAGGGATCCACAACCACCAATTCTAAATGATGTTGACAGAAATGGAAGCAGAATAAGGAGATATGCTGTATTATTGCGAAGTTCATTGACTAAGTCGTGATACCAGTCTGGAGAGACTTTATTCTCTTCGCAACGAATTCGCACTATTTTTGCAAGATAAAGAACAACCAATGCCCGAACTGAATGATTCCAAATGGGCAAATGACTTGGGTATTGTGGCAGCTCACGGCATACAAAAAACAAGGCAGGCTCATTACGTATGTAAACATTCAGTTTGAATGTAAACATGTGACGTCACTGCTATCTTCGCACAAGCTGGACCGAGACGATGCTCTACGGTCACAGCATGCTTACTTTTGTACTCCAACATGTGGCGATAAAATATGCGTCACATTCGAAGTGTCATTTGTCTAACGAGCCTACCTTGTTTTCTGTATACCGTGGTGGCAGCTATTACCAAAATTCTCAATGACTGCTGAGATTATCGACCTGCAATACAACGACGAGCTCAGATCTAAATTTCAGAAACAAAACATATCTCATCTCAGCACTTTTCAAGAATAAAAGCAGTGAAAAACTTGGAATCTTGTTTGCGAATTTTGGTCAACGATTGTGTATGTATAAATTCATGTTTCTCATTAAATTTCCGACCAAAAGGCCAAGCTGGAAAAATGAGAAATACCTAACATTGATTATTTCGAAAATACATTTAAAAAATATTGCCGAATATTTGCTGGCCCGCCATCAAGTGTTATTTCTGAAAATTGGCCCGTGGCTCGAAAAGGTTGGGCAGGCCTGTCCTAGGCGGAGACCTGAACAACCCACCTCCTCCCAACAAACTCGATCATTTCTAGCTTACCACAGATAGGGGAAACTGGGGTAATATGCACCCCCGGGGCAAAACGACCCTTTGGCATTTTTAAGTACATTTTCGGCAGATTTTCAAGAGTATTTACCACAGCGCATGTAGTTCGGATATCGAACTACCAATCCAGTAGTAAAAATTCTTCAAAATATTCCTAGAACACTGCTAAAAATGCCAAAAGGTCGTTTTGCCCCGGGGGTGCATATTACCCCAGTTTACCCTAAGCAAGATAGCAAAGCCAATTTTATTGTTGTGGGATTAGATGCAGTAAATTGAGCTTTCTGAGCGATTCAAAGACTTTTTACACAATGAACAAAAATTCGAGTGTTACAAATATGCGATCATGGGCAGTACACTACTACCACTAATTGACGAATTGACTTGGTTTTCCATTTTGGTCCCACGAGTTGCTCGGGAAAAGAGGTCCACCACGCCAGAGCCCAGCATGGCGCGATAAGAGACAATTACTGTGGAGGGTGCCCAGGTACTCCACAGGCTCCGTTAAAGCAGAGCGTTAATGAATAAAGCTTCCAATGAATGATTAAATTTGTTATGATTAAATCATGCAACTCTATGATTAAAGATTATGATTAATGATTTATTCATTGTTTTACAATGATTAATGATTATGATTAACGATTAAATTATTTTTTGACAATGATTAACGATTATGATTAATGAATAAAACGTTTGAAGTATGATTAACGATTACCAATCGTGATTAAATGTTGACACAATATGTGTATGATTAATGATTAACTATCGATATGATTAATGATTAATGATTATGAATAATCAAATTAAATGATTTGCATAGTGATCAATAATCAAGTAACCTTTCTACCATATTATGTAATTAAAGGTATAAAAATTGTATGATTATGATTAAAGATTAATGAATAAAAGCGATGTATGCAATGATTAAAATTGATGATTGATGAACAACCTCAAAACAATCATGAATATGATTAATGATTAAAGATTAAATGCAAAAATCTATGACTAACGATTAGTGATTAATGATTGAAACGATTTTTTTGTATGATTATGATTAATGAATAATGATTAAATAACCCATTATTCATTAATCATGATTAAATCTATGATTAATCACTAATGCTCTGCGTTAAAGGCCTAGCTCATTATTTCACCTCCCTGGTCATGCATCCCCTCGGCACGGGTCGCTTAACGCCTTGGGATTAGGAGTTAGAGACGATGGTTCCCTTGGTCGCACCCCCTCACTTTAGCTGATGTCAGAAGGACAACAGTGCCCAGGCTGCACTACCAGCTAACTACAAAACCCTTAGCTGGCGGTCGATTGTCATCGGAAGACCCGTGAAAGCGTGAGATTGGAACTTGGGAGGATCAGAGCTGTGTAGGTCGCTCCTTCCCAGACGTCAGCTCACCATTTCGCAGCCCATGTGTATGTGTGTGTATGTGTGTAGGCGTTTTTTACAAGGGTTAAAGGCCATCAAATATCTGCGTGACAGACACCTTAAAGGCGAACAGGGCTGGGCTCCTTCCCGACTTGCTAAAAATGTGCCTCCCGGATAAACCGGGTCCCTTACCCAAGCAACCAGAAGTTCAGATTATACTTAAAATTACTCTTAACCGAACTAATTGGTTCACTATGGTTCACATCAAGTTCCAAGCATCCTTAACGGAACTTTAAAGTTCACTTTTACGCTCCCACCATACGAAAAATTACTTAAAATGAGAGCTGATTAAGCCAAAATAGCCCTTCTTATCCGAACTTCTGGTTGCTTGGGTAACCTCCTTGCCTCGATCCCCCCGGGACCACGGGATGCTGCGCATGCACTTCTTCTAAAATTCCGGCCCCTAGCTTATGCGAGTTCGCCGACTGGCTGGCTAATCCACTGCTACTCGATCCCTCGGCGGTCGTGTCACAAACTTCCTAACTCGAATCCTCCTGACACCCCCCTGACTACCGGCGGCTATCGCAGGAGACGCTTTCGCGCATTGCGCCTACTTCGTCTTCGGGTTGCAGAGGTGGACCGACAATTCTGGTGGTGGGTGACGTCAGCACTAGCGGTGCCCTACATACCCAAAGCGCTTTCTTCTTCTTTCTTCAGCAGGTTGGCTGTTCGAGTGCCTCGGTCCAACGATTTCGGTTGGCAGAAGACTTCCGGTTCGCCGGCGCCTCGACGACCCGAGGCCAAACACTGCTCACTGTTTTTCCCCCGAGACTCGTGATTCAAATTTCGACTTTTTGCTCCCCAACACGGAGTGAGTTCAATTCACCCAACCTCGAACATCCGTACGGGAAGCCAAAATTGAGTAAATGGGGTCGAAGTAGTTTGCCTTTACTCCCATGTTAAAAAAGTACCCAACGGAAAATTTATTTACCCAACTTGAGGTTTAATTCACTCAATTTTGGGCTATAAACTCAAAGTTGGCTTTCCGTATTGAACTGGCGTCGCTGGATTGTTTCGCTCTTTTGATTTTGACAACAGGAGAAAGAGTGGATGAAAGAGAAGAGAAAAAATAACTCAAAAGTGAGTTTAAAGAAACTCAACGTTGGGTACTTTTTTTCTTCCGTGTATGCTCAAAAGATAACATTTGCGGTTATGTGAACCCATATTGTGAGGTGTCCCCTACACCAATAAAATAAACCCGTTGACTTAATAGAATACTTTCTAAGCTAGATGGACAATTGAACAGGGAGAACAAAAACAAAATTGACGATGATGGACAAGCAGTAGCCTGTCCGAGAACTGAAGAACGGTAAGGTCCCTGGGAAGGACGGAATCCCGAACGAGCTACAAAAAAGTTGGGAGTAACCATCTAAACAAAACATTCCACCAATTGATTGAAATGATCTGTGAGGGATAGAAAATGCCTTCGAGTTGGCTTGAGGGCCCCATTTGTCCTATCTGCAAGAAAGTGCACACACTTGATTGTGCTAACTATCGAGATATAACACTTCTCAATGCCGCCAGCAAAATACTCTCTCGAATTCTGTCAGACTGCGCCCGTTTGCGGAGAGTTTGATCGGCAAATACCAAAGCTGTTTTCGATAAGGACGTTCTACAACGAACCAGATGTTTACCCACAACAAATCCCTGAAAATTTTCTAGAATGCAACTTGCGGACTTATTCTCTGTTTGTGGACTTAGTAGTTTTAAATTTTGTTGCTCCAAATGTATAATTAATTTTCTCAATCGCTTCCTTGCTTTGATATAAGGTAAAAACCAACAGGTTATCATACTACAATTTTACGCAGCGTACGACTCAATGAAACGGGATGTAAGAAAATATCTTTCCAGCAAAGCTTGTTAGGCTGATTTGCGCGTCTCCGAATGGATCCAAATCAAGCGTCAGAATATCTGCTGAGACATCCGATCTGTTATTCAACATAGCTGTGGAAGTTGCAAAGATCTGGTGTGCAAAAAATGGTGTTAAAAAAGACAGGGACACCGTCTTCGACCATAGATAGGTCGGACAGACTGAACACTTAACACCTATACAACGGACAGCACAAATAACACCCAGTGGACCAGTGAAGAATTTTTCGATCACGAAAATTTTCCTCCTTACAGGGGCGGGAATCGTCGCTAACCGCACGGCCGCGATGCCCATTCATCAACAAGTCTTACATATTCCTTGGTTTTGCGGATGACATCGACGACGTGTAGATCGCAGAGTAGTGGTAGGGTCTTCGTGCTTTTTACACAGAAGACTGAAAGAAAAGAACCGGTTCTAAACTCTGTCACAGATAAGTATCTGGTGGTTGCGGCTGCAAGTAGTTGGACTTTGCGACACGATTTGCGTAGCCCAAGTCTTGCAGTTACAAGCACGGATAAAACTAGCTTTAAACCCATAGCTGGTTCATTCAGTCGCACGCACTATTCGGCCATGAAGCATGGACGTTTAAAGATTCAGAGTGTCGAATTCTCGGAGTGGAATGAGCGGAAAATACAGGTACCTGCAGGTTGATCGAAAACGGCAGAAACCAGCAAAAGTGATATTAAGCACAGAGAACCTGGAAGAGGACGTCGACTCGCAATCGAGGAAGATGTGCTTGCGGCTGGTGTACCGGGAGACTGGGGAAACGAGCGACCCGGAATATGACGGTTTTGCTCCGAATAAGACGTGTGCGACTATCATAGAAATATACTTATAGGAAGCAACTCCGATAACAATGAGCCATATACATCTAAATTGACTATCCCGTTGTGTATAGGTACTTACTTCCATAAAACTTTTCCATGTTTTACCGCGCTCTCCAAGCCGGTTATCATCCGGTAGCACATCCTCTAGCCTGCAACGGAAAAACATAAGAACATCAGGAAAACCAGGGGATAATAATTGCTTCTTTCGCCCGCGATTACAATTGGGTTCATGTTCAGTAAGAACCAAGACAAACCGCTCGCGGATGCCAAACAGAGAAAAATCAAAATGATCACAAACAGCGGAGACCTTGGTCCACATTTCCAACAAGAAATACAAGACTACTTACGAAAACGATTCTTTCATTTTATCCATTCGATTCAAACACTTGTTTTCAACAAATACAATTTGTACATAAGAAATAATTCGTTTTGATTTTGAAGCGGATCGCTGTGCACTTGTTGCTCGACAAACGGACGTTGGATTTTTGGGATGCTTTGTTTTGTTTGATGCTTTGTTGATGCGAGATGACGGAAATGACACCGAACGAAAAGTCGCAGCAAATTTAAAGTGCGATAGAGGGATGCACGATAATCTGAATCTTTTCGCAGTGAATGAGTCGATAGGCCTTTTCACGAGACGTTTAAAAACAACTGATTTTATCGTCAATTGACAGTTCTTCTATGAAGGTGACAGCTTCGCGGTTTGCGGTCTTGTTCAGCGGTTGTAAACAAGTGCAGCCTCGGCAGTGTCACATGAAAAGGCCTATTGTCAATTCGGCGCACATTTCAAAAAGGAGCAATTGCTTTTTAAACAAGATCTTTTCACGTCACTCCTAGACTTCTTCTGATTCTTGGTCCACATATATAACTTTATATGTAGACGAAGAATCAGAAGGAATAAATTTTAGCTGTTACGCCCTTCCCGCATAATTGTGAACCATAATTGGACTATCTCTCAGATCATTCATGACGATAAATAACGTCACTCCTACTATTCCGATTGCTCTTCATAATAATGATAAGCTAACCTCATCATAAATGGTTCATACAGTATGTTATATTGTGTTTGGCTAATCAACCACGTGGGTAATGGGCGGTTAAGTATAATTACTGTACAAAAAAGGGCATTTTCCATTACATTTTTTTCGACACACATTATGTGATATAGTTCAGTTACAATCCATGTTTCCAGTTGAAACAGTATGGGATGTAATGTGGATACAGTAGAATGATACATGAAAATAAATCGACGGACCGTATCTCTTATCTTCAATTAGTAGGAACAGCTATTAGTATTTTTTCATTTATTTATGGAAACACAACAATTATGTTACATGATAATTATGTTTTATTATTCGAAAATCAACTGTACGAATTATGGTACTTTTCCATTTAAAATTATTTCCGTGTTTTTCTTCACGCATAAACAAAAGCAGCAGTATAGGAGACCGGAAGATTAAGAACTTGTTTCCATGGCAGAAAACGCATCCGTTTCCTCGTGGTACTTGTTTTTCTCCTTGAACAGCATCGCTCATCGTCCAGCGGTACGGCGATCCAGGGTCTTCAGGCACTTCGACGTGTAAATGTTCGTACTGTTGACCTTCTCCGCTTCGTCCAACGATCGACAACTTTTCAAAGTGAACTTGCACAACTTTACAGACCTGGTGGCCAGTGTAGCCCACGCACAACCAGCGCTTGCGGATTGGCGTCGATTCGACAGTGTAATCACACAACTTCATCAGTTCCTTGGAAATGGTCAGTCAGCCCTTTGCGGATCCTGCGACGCAATGTGGTATCGTTTTGGGACCTGGGGATCTGCATCCTTTTCTTCCTGTTGGAAACTGTGAAACAATACCAGTATTAATAATTTACATGTTTAGAAATTGAAATGATAATGTATAAATGAACTTGATTATATTATTACCTTATTCTTATTGCAACAAATGAAAAAAAATATTGCACAACAAAAACATATCGACTGTCTCGTTTAAACAAACTAGCTTTCGTCACATCTAAATAAAACATGGCAGTCGTTTGTCTGTCCAGAAATACGCACACGTATTGCAGAAGAAAAGCACTTAACGTTATTTTATCATTGAATCATATGATTTTTAAATGTATGTGTGTAATCACAACGGAATAATATTAGCTTTGAAAGATACATCATTATATTATAACTACATTCAGTATTGTTACTGTATCTGTTGATGGCTAATTACAGTTAATTATGATTTTCTTCCTAAAGAAAATCTAACATGGATAATAAAAAATTATACACAAGCAATATATTGTAAAGTTATTGCATATGGTGCCGTTGTTCCAAAATGCTGTACAGTATTCGTTTTAGAAAAACTTACAATTATATGTTAAGTCTATTATTACATAAATGGTAACCGTAATGCTTAACTCATATGAATAATAATTACAGTACAGTAGATCGTTTTGATTTATGCGGGTTTTCAAATGTTGGTCTAGACTTGAGGGCTAATGCCCACCCACGAAAACCAGCCCCATTTAATGAACGAATTATAAGAGGATTTGCTGCTTCCACCAGTGACGTTGTTTGAAAAAGCAGTTTCGATCTCCAAATTTTTCGTGTTTTGATTTACACTCAGTCACTGAGTAGATTCAAGATTCAACGGTTGTGAATAAGTTCAGTCTGACAATAATAGAACAAAACCTACCAAAACCGTCTTTTCCTCTTCCTAGATTAAAAAAAAAACATTTTAATTCGCCGAGTGGTGATGCTGCCTTTCTCGCATTTAGTCAAGATACCAACCTTATGTGGTGAATGGTCCAATGCACCGAGTTCATCATTGACGTTTGAGCGGTGCGCTGTTTACTAAGAATGAATACTTTTTCATTCATCGAGTTCATGCAAGTGTTCATTTTTAGTAAACAGCGCCCGACTCAAACGTCATTGTGTTCATTCGGTGCATTGGACCATATGGTTCGATGTACCATTATCTTCATAACTTTCAAACGCAGCGGTTGATCGTTATGAAACAACAAGGCTTTGTCTCCTATGGTCCAATGCACCGAATGAACACAATGACGTTTGAGACGGGCGCTGTTTACTAAAAATGAACACTTGCATGAACTCGATGAATGAAAAAGTATTCATTCTTAGTAAACAGCGCACCGCTCAAACGTCAATGATGAACTCGGTGCATTGGACCATAGACCTGTGCAGCGGTTCATCGAATTCACTCACCCGATGGATTTTGACATTTGAGCGGGTCGTTTTCTCGAACAAAAGTTCATTTGGCGTTCATTATGCGACCCGCTCAAACGTCACAATTTCTTGGGGGAGTTCAATTTGCGTTAGTCTATAGGCGAATTTGAGTAAAGCTCATCGATCATTTCGACATCTAGTGGTCGTCACAAGAACCACGAAAAAAGTGTCCTTGACCAAAAAAGTGCATTGGCAGCATACGGAGGGAGAACGATTTTCGCGTTTTCTGGTTAATACAACCATTTATGTAAGCTGAAATAGTCGCAAATTGGAATAAAATTTTGTTTTCTTTGGGATGAGCTCTCATCCGGTGGGTGCTTGCATATGATTTTTCCGATTAAATAGCACATTCCTTGCAGTGCTTCCACCCCACTATCTTGGTTATGAATTCCCGGATTTTTAATTCGCGGCTTATTTGGATTTGTCTTTAATAGCTGCTTAAAGGCTGTAAGAAGCCATTGCCAGTGGAAAACATGTGACAATATACCAAAAAGTGAAGTAAATTTTATGGAGAAATTTTGATTTTGAATGTAAATAATCGCTTCTGACGACTTTTCTCCCAATCTCTCGCAGCGCATTCTACCACTTGATCCTTCTCGAATTCGCCTATCGAATAAAACTTGTTGCGAGAAAATAAGTTGAAGATTACTATATGAAAAGTTGTATAATGTTTTTCCTAGCTTTTGTGCACACACATACACACGGACAGACAGACATGTGTTCAGTTCGTCGAGCTGTGTCGATTGGTATACATATAACAATATGGGTCTCAGTTGCTTCTATAAAAAGTTCGTTTTCGGAGTGAAATGATTGCCTTTCGGTACAACTTCGTTCTCGTTGTACGAGAAAGGCAAAAAGATAAAAAAGATTTCTTACCCGAAATACAGATTTAAATATGGCAACACTACTATTTAAATATGCCATTTTTTTTGTGATGCATCATGAATAGGCCTTTTCACGAGACGTTTAATGAGTGACGTGAGTGACTGCACAAGTCACAGTAACATCTCGATTTAAAGATCTTTATTTCAGAAGGCCATGCCGTACGGCACTCAAATTATGATTTATGTATTGCACGTAAAGTATTTATTTACACCAATTTACACATATTTACCACCCAGTCAGGTAAAAATTGATCATTTTGTGAACAAACATTTTTGGTTGTGCTTAGACTGCCTTTAAGAAACCCAGCGGGTTAAAAAATAATGCATATTAATCAACTTCCCTTGGAGCTGTTACAGCAGATTCTTTCGAGTTTATCGTATTACGACCAACTGGAGATAGCATCATTGGTATGCCATCATTGGTTACGAGCTGTAGAAACCTTCATCGTCCATAAGGGTCGAATCCGGATCACTGAAAAAGTGCTGGATAAATGGGACATCGTTCAAGCCAGTCTTCGAAGGTACAAAATAGTTCTTATTGCTGACGTGCATGACTGGCAAACTCTTCGAACGACGGTATTGAAATGTGTTCAGCAATTTCCGGACGCTGTTGAATTGTACCTGGATGGTTTTCCACAGAATTTTTTACCACGATTTTATGCCGCATATCAAAACTGGGAGGAAAAGCTTCCATTAACCAATGACGACCGAAAGCTTTGTTACCGTGACGAGTACATTAATACATTACCGGATCTAAATGGGCTGATATGGCTTGATTGTTTAGAATTTAATGGAGCAAACAGGCCGGCCGAGACAAAAGATCATATCTTGCAGGATGATTCTGTAGATTGTTCGAATGACAATAAAAGAAAGCTAGATTGTATAGAACAATAGAAAACAATCCGATTATATTGATTATTTTGGTTGTACATCATCCAACCAATTAAAATAATGCAATATTACAATCATAGACTCGTGTATATTAATTTCCGAAATGCAATGAAAACAAAAATACAGATAAAACCAATGTTCAACCTCACCAAAGCAAAAACGTAACGTAATCCTCGGCTCGTTTGATATTTTTCTCATCCCATTTAAGAGTGCTGAACACGTTGCCATCCGGTAGCGACAGGATCAACCTAGTTGGCGGGTTGAAAACCGGAAAAGACGTTACCTCGGTTGGAATCTTCACATTTTGTAAGTAAAAATGCTGCTGATCGGAGAAGTATACCGGACGATCATCAGCAGCTACGGTTAATGTTCCATCCTGAATGATAAGAGTCTGAAGGTGGGGAGAAACTCTGAGTAAGTATATATAAATCACGCCAATCGAAGCCAAAGAGCTTACCCTCAGCTTAAGACATTTTCCCATACCGACCAGAAAATTATAATCCAAATCAAAGTTCTGAAGATGTAGATACCGTAAGTGGATGAAGCTAATGGCAAGCAAATGTCCGCTCAAGTTCACTGGCGACTGCTTTTCGTGCAAGACGAGCGTCAAACGGGTGAGATTCGGGAACTGATGAATGCACTCGTTTATCATGAGGTGCCGCCCGTCGCACGGAATATCAATGTGTAAAATCATCACTGATGCAAATAATCGTGGTTGGAAGTAATTGAGGTACAGACCATGCAGGATCATGCACTTCACACTGGACGGATTGGCCAGCTCGAAGCCGAGTAGATTGAGCGCAGTCCCTTTCAGAGTGATCAAATGAGGTGCGTTTATTTCCAATGACCAGCCATCATCATTTTGGGTGGTATCGTTGATGTCGAGTACTTGCAAAGACGGAAAGGTGAGCATTTCGGGGTTGTGCGTCCATTTGATATCAAAAAGTCGAAGTTGTTTGAGTTTCGGTAGCGAATTGGCTATCATGTGCAAATTGATAAGATGTATTGTCTCAGTTTGGATAATTAGCGTTTCCAAATGTGGAAAGTGTCGCAAGGCAACGATTGATTCGCTATTTATCGTACAACCACAAAGCTCAAGAACTTTCAAACAGGGCAGGGTGAATTGTTCCAGATTCCAAGAGAATGGCCTTGTAGAATTGTAGATTCTTAAACAGTCTAGCACAAGCAGTCCGTTTGGGCACATAATGGGGATCATCTTTGGCACAAATACTCCCAAAGATTTGAGGTTTGTAGTGTGCTCCAGGACCAACGGAGTTTGGTTAGCATCGCAACCAAACTCAACGTATACATCTTCGAGGGCTGGTGCATTTAAAACAAATTTTGGTAAAATCCTGTTTTCTTCCTCCGTGCTACACGTCCACGAAAGTACCTTCAACCGAGGTAAATCAAGATGCTGCTCTCCATCACTAGAATCAATTTTATTAGATACTGTTACAGAAAAGTGAACAACACTCCGAAGCCATTGACGATATTCCTGTGCGAACAGAAGCAGCGCATATGTTTGAATACCATCCAAAATCAACTTCCGCAGGAAGAACTTTTCGGCGCAAATCTTCAACCTTGGTCTCAGTACCTCATATGCTTCGCTGAACTCTATCGAAAAGCAGCAGTAGCTGCGTTTGGTCCGGCGTAATATTCTCTCGCTAATTACCTGCTCACCGTACGCAAGAATAAGATAGGTTTCACGCAGGGCCAGCTGATTCCAACGGCGACTAATCGATGTCTTTTCCAGCTGTTCGGCTCGCGGTACGAAGTCAAATATCTTCTGCAGTATTTCTGCCGGTAGCAAATCGAACGACATCCTATTTTAGTTTATTTGGCACACGACTTCTGGTGGCATCAATGCAGCCACAGATTTTGTTTATCTTTTGAGAATGTGTGTAGGTGGACAACAAGGTGGGAGGGGATTCGGGTGCTTGTGCTTTGTTGACATGAAATGAATGTTTGCCACTCATCACAGTTCATCATCAGCTGTTTGTATTCGCATATGTTGAGTTCTTCAGGAAGGGATGCCAGATATAAAAATTCCCTATAGAATCAAATTAAAGTGACGTGAAAAACAAGAAGAATAAAACCCAAACATGCAATAATATTATTGTAATATTTCATAATGCAATAATTTCTGCTTAAATAGTTGCACTAAAGAGTGTCTTTAAGTTGCACCAATAAATATGAAGAGTTAAATGTAAATTACGAACAAATGATTTTTTTTTGTTCACGAAATGCATTCTATTTCCTATACACTAATAAAAATCCACACATTTTTATTGGCAAAAATCTAAAGAAATTTACAAATAAATGTTATGTGTGAGTTAATAATCACCTGCTATAGGGGAATCCACATAAAGGTTATAAGTTAATAGGGCACTGCACGGACTGCTTTGTCTCTTTCTCGCTGCAAAGAAATTAGAAAACAACAAGGCCAGTAAACGTCAAAATTTATGAGGAACGAAAGAGAAAGAGATGTTTCCGTGCAGTGCCCTATAACGGTTATGTGTGTTTCCACATATGTACATGATATGCGAATTCACATAGCCATTATGTGGGAAATGCTATAGTCAAAATTTATGTGTGCCACACATAATGGATATGATTGGATTTTTGTCAGTGTAGGGGATTTATTCCATTACTAGCAGCAGACCCGACGAACTTCGTTTCGCCTAAAATTGATTTATTCTCAGATTAATTCTCGAGTTCTGAAGAAATTTATGTTTCATTTGGATGGGAGTCCCTATTTCCAAAGGGGGAGGGGTCCCGAACTATCTTAAGAACCTTCCCCGCCCCAAAAACCTCTGCATACAAATTTTCACGTTGATCGGTTCAGTAGTTTCGGAGTCTATAAGCTTCAGACAGACATAAATTCATTTTTATGTATACTAACATTTGGACTTTCGCAGTTCGCACAAATGGCACATTTCAGTAAATCTAAAAAAGTTTATTACAGATATTAAAATTACAGTGAAATTCTATTGAAATCTGTTACATATTTATAAATAATAAATATTTTCTGTCGAGCCGTTGCATAGAACACTGATGACATTTTCTGTCGCAATATTAACGTCACAATCATTTTTTTTTTTTCAAGTTACTAACACGAACACAAATTATGCTCATACAAACCTGTATACGAAATATGTCATTCGCTGGCTGTCATTCATGAATACATGCACGCAAGAAACTCGCGACAAACCGCAATAATAAATTCGGATTCGGCTGTGCATAAATACCTTTCAAGTTCACCGCATTCGTGCTTTCTCTTTGTGCCGGATTGAGAAAAAAAAGAACTCGCTACCGTTTTCGACTCGAATCCACCGCATAAATTAGTTCTGCAGACCTAACTGTAAGTATGTAAATATATCAATTCCAACTATGTCCATGAAAATATCGATTACCAATGTCAGTCAAAACATGATATCGTTTTCGCAGATCCTCTGAGCTCTTCCTTTCGTCCGTCATCTCCTTCCGCCCAGACGGCAGCCAAAAGACGAAACCCATATAGAATCGCATCGACGAACATCGTCAGCGTGTGGAAACGTCTCGCTGTGTGTTAGTGCGTGCTTATTGTAGTGCCGAACCATCCGTCCTCCCGGCCTGCTTCGGCTCGGCGAGCGAGCAACCAGTCGTCAAGATTACGTCCTCAAGCCGGAAACTGTCCGATCTGGTGATGGCGAAACGTGCCGCAGGATTTCTCATATTCCGCCGACTGCGGGAGCGTATCGAGTACCTGATGCTGCAGGCATCCTACGGACAGCACCACTGGTCGCCACCCAAGGGACACGTCGATCCCGGCGAGGATGACTTCAAGACGGCCCTCCGGGAGACAACCGAAGAGTCGGGGTAAGTCGGATGTGGGGCTGATTTCTTTTTTTTTTCTTTTATCACACAACATTCAGAAATTGAAAAATATAAATTTTAGGTTGTAACTGATAAAGATTAGATTTAGGGCATAGGTTTATTGGTAGGTATTCACCGATTGAGCTTTTTCGCTCCGTAATGCTTTGTGGATTGACATCTACGCAGATGTAAATATTCTGTTCTCCGACACCGACTGTTGTCGCATGCAGGGGTAGAAGTCAGTATCAAACTTGTGACTTGCGCTTCGTATTATTTATAGTCCCTCCTGGGGATTTCCTACGCTGAATGAAGACAAACTAATGGTTAAACTGTTGGAACTGAATTTTCTGTTAATAGGTTATTGAAAAAAATTTCAAATGAGAACAGTAGGTAGGCGAGTTGTCGCCGACGATTCCTAAATCTTGAACTCAAACGATAATAAACACAGAATTATCATTCAAATATAAACCTTAATAATACCTGCTAAATGTCAACAGTTCCGTCAAATCTCCTATAAAGCGTTATGCTTTCGTGATAGGAAGGAAAAAGAATTTAAAAAGTAAAAGTAAATGCTTCAAATCAAAATACAATGTTTAAACGATTCTCACTCGCTGCCGAGTTTTTATCAATGGATAATTTAAAAGTGTGATCGCGTATGAGTGTTGACCAAGATTGTTTAAAAATCTGATATCTGGTTCGGAAGCCACCATTTGAGAGGCATGGAGTTTTTCCGAAAAGCTCTGTAGCTTCGTTGCAAGAGACTAGCAAGCCTGCTTCCAAGCAGCTCGTAAGCTTCTTTTTAGGCGTCAAAGCCTACTTTCACCCTTTCAAGAGGCTCGGAAGCTTCATTTCTAGAGCCACATTTCAAGAGGAAGCCTCCTTCCTAGAGTCCCGGAAGCCTTTTTTCGAGAGGCTCGAAGCCTCCTTTAAGGAGGCTTTTAAAAGACTTCTATTAGTCATATAAAAATATTTTGAAAAATGTTAAGAGGTAATAATTTTAATTTTAATTTTTTTCAAATGATCTGAAATACTAACTGAAATTTATGTTTCCATGCCCACATAAAATTAACAAACAGTCGTATTATCTATAGGCGCCATTGAATGGAACTTGAATGAAAAAAAAACCAGCTTAATTACTCGGTGAATTAGGATATTGCCTTTCTCGCATTTAGCCAAGACACCAATGTCACCAGTCTGGGTGGGTTGGAGAAGAGGATCTCTAGATCTTAATATCAATGTAAATAAAGATCCTCTTCTCCAACCCACCCAGACTGGTGGCGTTAGAAAAACCCCCTCAGTCAAAAGTACGTCGTCGAGAAATAAAGAAGTGTCCCGGGCAGGCGCGGCACAAACAGTTACCTATAGTTGCCGAACATGTAAGCTAACGGATGATAATCGTATGGTTCAATGCGACAATTGCGATGCATGGCATCATTACGGTTGCGCGGGAATGGACGATAAGATCGGTGATGTTCCGTGGAAATGCATAAAGTGCGTAGAGAAGGTGGATAAACAGCGACAAACGAGATCTAAAACTAAAAGTGCTACGAATAAGGATGCAACAATTCATTCATAAGGATGCAATTCCGAGCAACATAAGCTGTTAGTCGCGGCTACAACTAAGCTACCTGAGGAAAAGTATCACAAGTCTGCAAAGATTCAAAAGGCGTCATCAGTAAAATCAGGAGCATCGAGGAAGTCTTCCCGAACACACCTACAATTAGAGCTACGCAAGCCCGACGCAGAGCGTACCTTGCTGGAAGACAAGCAGAAACTGATCGAGAAGCAGTACAGTGTCCTTCATGAATTGGCGGAACTTGAAGAAGGAATTTCAGAGGACAATCGAGAAGCAAACGCTGTTTCTAAAGTAAATGACTGGTTATACGCATACAGAAACTCGAGCAAACAGGAGGAAACGGCGTCGAGCGACGAGTGTTCAGACACCGGACCATCTAAAGGAGATAGTTCATCGGAGGAAGAAGAACAGAAACAGGCGCTTTCTAGTAGCTTTCACCCCCGTAGTCGCTCTACACCGCAGACAAAAGTAACGAAGCAGCATAGGAAGACTACGTCGACCAGCAACCAATTAAATTGTAGCCTGAGTCGTAGTCAACTTGCGGCGCGACAAGTCGTAGCGAGAGATCTGCCTGTGCTTACGGGGAATCCAGAAGAGTGGCCAATGTTCCTGTCCACCTACGTGAGTACTTCACAGATATGTGGCTACACAGCAGATGAAAACATGATGCGGTTGATGAATTGTTTAAAAGGTGACGCGTTTACAGCAGTAAGAAGCTTCCTCATGAACCCGTCGACAGTTAACAGAGCAATCGATGCGCTCAAGTTGAGGTTCGGACAACCCCGATTCATGATTCAGTCTTTAAAGGATAAAATCCTTGCGATGCCGCCGTTGAAGCCGGATTCCATGAATAGGATGATCGATTTTGCATTGGCTATTCAGAATTGGGAAGCAACGATCGAAGCGTGTGGACAAAAAAGTTATTGCGCGATACTTCCTTACAGGCCGATATAATTGAAAAACTGCCAGCGTCAATGAAGTTGGAGTGGACTCGTCATACTAGGAGTCTACGGAAAGTTAATTTACCTGAGTTTAGTAAGTGGATATACGACATTGCTGAAGATGCTTGTCTAGTTTCCGAGCCATGCAAGGTTCAGGAGTCTCATCACAGTCAGGAAACGTGCAAGAAGTCGAAGGCCTTCCTAATACTCACACAGAGTCGCAATTTAGGACCAACGATGATTTTCGTGAATGTGCTGGAAGCACATAGAAGCAGGCTTGGAATTTACTCGCACAATGAGCTCAATGAGCAAAAAAAAGTTCATCAAAAATGAGCAACAAAACATCACGGACATGATCAAAACATAGAAAAAAGATGCTCTTCGTTGTGGGAAAAATGAGGAGCGGCTCTCTTTGAGAGAAACCGTTTGTCTCAATGTGTCTCTTTGAGGAGCATCATTTTTGTTGTTCTTTCCAACTGAACGTACAGAGCACACTTCTGTCATACCAACGCTACCAGCACAACAGCCTCGCACATTCGTACCTTTATGAGACCAGCATGAGAATAGGAACCGTGTATAGTATCCATGAACGGGTAGAAAAGAACACCATTCTATGTTTACATTAATTATTTACTGCTTCTAAGCAACAGGCAGCTTTATGTAGCCAATTCTGCATTTATCTGGTTAGCAATTACAATTTGAAATGCAAAGAGATTATTGACGAAATTATCTTATACCTACTAGGTGAACCTGCCCGATCTCGCTCGGGTTTTATTTGTGATATGTCAATCATTTAGTTGATTGAGGCGTCGCACTCTAGATCGATTTCAGTTCGAGCTTGATGGCTTTCTTATGAAACCGTTGCATTTAGTCAACTTCTCAACTTTCCCCGGCAAATTGACCAACTATTAGTATGTACAAACACAGCTGATCCCAAGACGATTCGATTAGTGAGAAAATCTTGCAATCAGTCCATCCGTTCGTTCTCAAACTCGCAAACTCATTTTAATATAAAGACTAGTCGAACCTGCCCGATCTTGCTCGGGTTGTTTTATTTCAACCTAACTGTCAACCGATTAGTTGATTGAGGCGTCGCCCTCTACATCGATTTCCGCTCAAGCTTATAGATTTCTTCACAATAACGTACTATTTTTACATTTGTTCAACTTTGCCAGCAAAATGCTCTATCTTTTCATACATATAAACACAGCTGACCTCAAAACGTATCGATTAGTAAGGAAATCTTGCAAATCGGTCCATCCGTTCATGAGTTGCCTCAAAGGAAATACAAACTCATTTTTATATAGATAGATGAAGATGATGATGATGATGATTAAAGAAGATGAAAAGGTAAGGGCCAGGGAGCGATTCCTTGATCTTGATCATAAAGGCACCAAGACCTTAAAAATATTGTGTAAACGCGTTAAAACGCGTGAGACCCAAAATCCGCATAAAAAGGAAGCCTCATATCAAACCGCATGAAAAGCGACTTCAGTGTATACCGTTTTGACCAATTAATACAATATTTGTTCGACTGCTTCAATTTTGAATGAAAATTAGTAAGTTCTTTCAATGACTTCAACGTGTAAAAACTAAATGGAACAGTCCTAAACACGCATTATGACAGTGATTGAATTGTTTACTTTTTACTAAGCAAACACGATAAATACAATAACTTACTGGCTACCGTTAGATTAGCCAACTAATTATCATAAATTTATTCGTCACCACCAATTCCATCCGTCGGAAAGAGGCTCAAAGATACTCAATGAGCAACTTTTTCCTCACCTCATTGAGTCAAACCATTTAGTTATCATTGAGAAATGAATATATTTCGGAGCTACCCGAAAAAGAGAGAAACGCAAAAGTGCAAAAGAGACGAGCAAAGATTCGTGTGTCGAGAGCAGTGAGCATTTTTTTTCTTCTCCTGATTCGCTCTGAGGAGCATTCCATCCCTGCATAGAAGACGACCGAGACGAAGAAAAAAGAGTACACCAACCATTGCCTCATTTGTCGAGGGCCTTGTGCTTCACTTGCAAAGTGCGGACGTTTCAAGGATCTTTCCTTCCCAGTGTTACGCGTTTCTCGATGACGGATCCTCAAAAACGCTTATGGACGACGAACTAGCAAAAGAGCTGAACCTCTCTGTAGACCGGCTTCCATTGTGCCTTAAGTGGTCTGGTGGCCTTCATCGCGCGGAGGATGATTCGAGGAGCGTAAATATTGAAATCTCAGGACTAAAAGGGAAACGTTTTGAATTTCAGGATGTCCGCACGGTAAAGGAGCTACTATTGCCGAGCCAAACGTTAGACATTCAAGAACTTCAGTCGAAGTACTCACACTTAAAATGTGTTCCTGTTCAATCCTACCAAAGTGTCCGACCTCGTCTTCTAATAGGAGTTCAGCATGCTAACGCAACACTCGTGCGCAAAAGTCGCGAAGGAAAGCCAGAGCAACCGATAGCAATCAAAACCAACCTCGGATGGTCGATCTACGGCGGAGCTCCGATGAGACAATCTATGAACATGGTACACTACACGTACCACGTTTGCTACTGCGACCACGATAACGACGACGGTTTGGAGCTCGCAGTGAAAAATTATTTTTCCCTAGAAAGTTTGGGCATCGTTTGTTCAACAAAACATGTTCGTTCCAACGAAAATGAACGGGCAATTACTCTTTTACGAAAGCTCACTCATTTCAACGGAGAAAGGTACGAAACCGGTCTGCTTTGGAGAAACAATGGCGTGCAGTTGCCAGGCAACAAGGCGATGGTACTGAAGCGATTCCAACATCTTGAACGCCGTATGGAAAGAGATCCAGTCCTAGCGTGAGAAGTGAAAGCGAAGCTAGCAGATTACATCGCAAAAGGTTATACACGGAAACTGACCCCAGCGGAACTAAAGGAGAAGCACGAGCGAGTGTGGTATCTACCGATATTTCCTATTACCAACCCTAACAAACCTGGAAAATTGAGGATAGTCTGGGATGCAGCTGCCGTGACCAACGGAGTTTCCCTGAATGCTGAACTGCTAGCTGGTCCTGACTTGCTGATGCCCCTGACGCCGCTTATAAATGTACTCTAAAATTTTCGCGAAGGTCGTTTCGCAGTTTATGGCGACTTGCGTGAAATGTTTCACCAAGTGGCTGTACGCGCAGAAGATCAGCATTCCCAACGATTTTTCTTCAGGGGGAAAGATCCTGGGATTTATGTTCTGCAAGTTATGACGTTCGGTGCGGCATGCTCCCCTGTAACCGCGCAGTTCGTAAAGAACCTTAACGCAGAACGCTTCCGGAAACAGTTCCCGGCTGCGGCGAGGGCAATCGTACGCTGCACTTACGTAGGCGACATGTTGTGCAGTACTGAAACGGAAACAGAAGCCATTGACCTTGCGAAATCCGTCTGGTTTATTCACGATCAAGGTGGATTTGAAATCCGTAATTGGATGTCCAATTCTCCGACTGTTCTTGCTGCATTACGTTGGGACTCTGGAGTGGGAAAAAGCTTGGACCTTTCATCAACCCTAGCTACTGAAAAGGTAATGGGAATGTGGTGGTGCACCCAGACTGATTGCTTTGTCTACAAGATCAACCTGACCAGATTAGGTGAGGACCTACTTTCTGGTGTTCGTCGGACTACAAAGCGAGAAGTCTTACGTACTGTCATGACCATCTACGATCCCCTGGGTCTAATAGCCAACTACTTGGTGTTACTTCAGGAAATCTGGCGTTCAGGTATACCTGTATACAGGCTGGGATGACGAAATCAATACACAGTGTTTTGAAAAATGGCAGATCTGGTTCAGACTTCTTCCCGAGCTTGAAAGTTTACAAATCCCGCGTTGTTACAGGCTTCAGACGACGATTGGAGCGCAAACGAAGATCCAGCTGCATATATTTGTCGATTCCAGTGAGAGCAGTATGGCAGACTTAGCGTACCTCCGTTTCGCAGAGAAAGGGATAATCGAGTGCTCGCTCGTCACAGCGAAGACCCGTGTAGCCCCGCTAAAGTACCTCACTATTCCTAGGCTCGAACTGCAGGCAGCTCTCATAGGTGCTCGGCTAGCACGCAACGTTCTCCAAGGTGTAGATATCAACATCTCGCAATGCATCTTTTGGACGGATTCGGGCAATGCTCTATCGTGGATTCGCGCAAACCACCGACGATACAACCAATTTGTGGCTGCTAGAGTTAGCGAAATCCTTGACCTTACGAACGTCTCCAATTGGCGATGGGTCCCAACGAAGTGGAACGTTGCCGACGAAGGCACTAAGTGGCAGCATCGTCCTTTGTTTACACATGAGAGCAGATGGTGTAAAGGCCCTGAATTTCGTTCACGTGCACTACGACACTATGAAGCTGAAATTTTCTACGGAACGGTTCCGTACATGGGGGAGCTTGATCCGCATAACTGCTTACGTTTTTCGGTTTATCAAGAACGCTCATTCAAAAACCGCCAGGGATCTTGGGAACCTTACTAGTGAAGAAATCCGCCATGCTGAAAACTTCCATTTTCGGGTAGCGCAGCAGGACAGCTTCTTGGACGAACTCTAAATCCTTCAATGCACAGATCGGAAGGCAACACTGCCGAAGCGTAGCCCACTCTACAAACTCAACCCGTTTATCGACGAAAAAGGAGTTTGGTTTGGTTTATTGGACTATAGGCTGTAAGCCCGTTACCCTGCTTAAATATTATACACAAAATTAACGTTACACATACAGTTGTCCTCTTAAATATAATCTTAACTTATTACGAATCACTTCTGTTGTCATAGTTGTGGAAATAACATCCTGTAGTCTGTTGAAATCATTCATGAACCTACTAGTTGGCTCATGCTGTGTGTAGTTCCTCGATCTGAATGGAGGATCAAAGACTCTCCGACGACGAACAGTAACCAGACTAGTGTTTAAGTGAAGCCGGTTGTAAAGATACGGACTGCTGATCCGCCCTCTCAAGATATTGCAGAAAAACACTATGTCAGCGATCTTGTGCCTGCTATTGATTGTGTCTAAATCAACTAATGAGCAGAGATCTTCATACTCCGGTAACTGTTCTCTCCATCCAAGATTTCTCACAGCAAATTTCAAAAACTTCCGCTGTACTGCTTCCAGCCGTTGAATGTGTACGTTGTATTGGGGCCGTCACACCACACTCGCGAAGTCCAGTTTAGTCCTAACGAGGCCGGTATATATTGTTAGGATTGCGTGAGGATCGGAAAGATCACGGCCAAACCGTCGGATAAGCGCAAAAGTTGCAGTGACTCTTTAATGACTCCATTGATATGGTCGTTGAATGTCAGTGACTGATCCATTATTACGCCCAAATCCCGAACGTTATCTACTCGTTGAAGAATTGCATGTCCCAAACTGTACGTAAATGATATCGGTTGAACTCTCCTGGTGTAAGTAATCACCGAGCATTTGCTTTGATTAACGCTTAGTCCATTTTCGCTTACAAATCTTTCGAAGTTTTGAAGATCCTTTTGCAGCAAAATGCAGTCATTAAGGACTTTCACTGGCATGAACAGTTTTACGTCGTCAGCATAGATAAGTACAATCGCGTTAGTCATGAAAGAAGGCAACTGATCCATGACCATGACGAAAAGTAGTGGGCCCAAATGACTACCCTGCGGTACTCCTGAATTAACTTCGAAGGATGCCGATGAATTGTTGAAAACTTTCACATACTGAATTCTGCTCAACAGATATGTTTTAATCCATTCGAACAGCATTCCTCTGATACCAAAGTCTGCTACTGCGCGCATTATGCTATCCACTCCAACAACATCGAATGCCTTGCTCATATCCGTATAGACACAATCAACTTGATAGCCTTTAGACATATAGTCTGTAACCATGGAGCTGAACTCACACAGGTTCGTCACAACAGACTTACCTTTCAGGAAACCATGTTGTGATGTCGAGACCTGTTCGATGATGCGCTCATAGAGATGTGAGTAAACTAGTCGTTCAAATAATTTCGGCATCGCGGATTGGATTGCTACACCACGGTAGTTTTCAGCATTACAGCGGGATCCTTTCTTGTGGATTGGAGTGACGTGCGAAATTTTCCATAGTTGCGGAAAGTAGCCAGATGACAGTGATGAATTGAAGATAAAAGACAATGGTCCGGCAAGTTCATCCTTAAAATCCTTTAGGAGCTTAGCTGGAATTCTGTCGGGTCCCGCCGACTTGCTTACGTCTAGCTCCATCAATCCTTGCTCTACTTCATCTCGTGACAAATCCATAGAGTCCGTGGCAGCAACGTCTGGAGAATTGATTTCATTTACGGGAACACTTCGGTAAACACTCTTGAAGTAGTCAGCGAAAAGTTCTGCAGTGTCCTGGCCATTGATGGAAGATTTGTTTCCATACTTCACTTCCTCCGGAATACCGACATTCTTCCGTCTGCTGTTTACAAATTTCCAGAAAGATTTAGGATTCTCTTTCACTTCATTTTGAACCCGTGCGATGTACAGCTGATACGCTTCTCGGTGCAATACTTTGAAAGTTGCTAGAAGCTGCTTGTAGGAGGCAATATTCTCCTACGTATACAAGGAAGAACAGGAGCATGCGAGAGCCATTGCTCTCGTTGTATGCTACGGGAAGCCCGCCAGTACCCGCCAGCAATGGCAGACTTACCGCCTTCGTTCGTCCGTTCACCCATACAGGGGTTGATTATTTCGGCCCGATGGAGGTAACTATGGCACCAGCAGTATTGTACAGCGACAGAGGAACCAACTTTTGTTGGTGCAGAACGTGAATTGAAGCAGGCGCTGGCAACAATTGACCACGACAAACTGGTGCAAGAGTTTATGAACTCTAATACGTCCTTAAGTGGTGGAATTAAATGGGATTGTACAAACTCGTCTTACAAGTGAAGACATTCCACTAAAAAACTCAAAATAATGTTCTTAATCGGAAATATAGTAGTGAAACGTTCCCGTCACGTTTTGTACCACCGAAGAAGTCTTCTTCTTCTTATTGGCATTACATCCCCACACTGGGACAGAGCCGCCTCGCAACTTAGTGTTCATTAAGCACTTCCACAGTTATTAACTGCGAGGTTTCTAAGCCAGGTTACCATTTTTGCATTCGTATATCATGAGGCTGGCATGATGATACTTTTATGCCCAGGGAAGTCGAGACAATTTCCAATCCGAAAATTACCTAGACCGGCATCGGGAATCGAACCCAGCCACCCTCAGCATGGTCTTGCTTTGTAGCCGCGCGTCTTACCGCACGGCTAAGGAGGACCCCTAAGAAGAAGTACCACTACCATAAAGTGACCAGACGTCCCGGATTGTGCGGGACAGCCCCGGATTCACCCTACCTGTCCCGCGTTGCCAGGTGTCCCGCATTCCATGATAAATCCGTTAAGTGTGGGAAATTTATGCAATCATTAGGAAATGGGATGTTTAGAAAATCTGTGAAAGTCCGAGCTATTCAAAAGAAAAAGGAAGAACTTAAGCAATCTAGAGGGTTTACTGAACTTGGAGAATAAAATTCTCCAATTTTAAGAATCCAAATAATTTCCATAGTTTTGAATGTATCCAGTAGGATAATTGATTTTTTGTGCCTAAAACTCCACTTCCGCCGCTAAAAATAGACGGGGACAAATTCCGCGAACCAGATGACCAGGCTATTTTAGCAATTAAAGATCCCAGGCATTTTTAAGAATCAACAAGTTGAGTCAGCCTTTAGATAACGCAAAAATCTCCGGAATCTTAGTCATTTTAAATAAATTAAATATTTTTTTTTTTAAAGGAGGAATGTGGGAATATTAGGGATTTTTATGATCAACAAAACTAAAAATGTCTAGAGATATTCTGAGAAGTTTAGGCCAGCTCCAGATTCTAGACAAAATGTAATGTGTAAAGTCGGCAAAGATCTAAAAATCTTCATAATCAAGAAAATGCTTGAAACATGCAAAGATTGAACCAGACAAATTCACCATCAACCAACTACGGTCGTTCCGTTGGACACTTACATAAGACAATGAACAAAGGACAACATTCAGTAGACCAATCAAGAATGTTTCGTTTATCGAAGACTTTCCACGACTAAAGCGGGAATCGAACTCGCAATTCATAATACCCATAATATAACTATAAAATATGTTCAGACGGCGGGCGCCGTACAACCACGGGGCCTAGATTGTAAATCATGTCTTATTTCTAATATATTTGAAAAATAAAACGAGATTTTAGAGAATTTGTTTCTATGGAATCGAGCGATTAGCATCATACTGGATGTTGTAGGTTGATAGGAGGAAAATCACATTATCGATTTGATACGCTTCAAAATATATAATGCATATAGTGTCCCGGATTGGACCAAGACAAATTTGGTCACTTTACACTACCATTTTTCACTGCTGGTGAGAAGTCCCCGATCGCTGCTGCCACTCCAACTCCCGCTTGATACAGTCCATCGTTGGTTGCTCATCCTAGCCCCACCCAGGCAAATAGTATAGTCCGCTCGTTCCGATCCATTTTCGACACCGGTTCAACTGCACACGGACAAGCTATTTGCACGGCATCAATTCTTCCTGGAGCACTAATAAGGAATGCAGTGTTAGTTCCATCAGTCCGATGCGCTCTCAGACCCTTCCGGTAATCTGACTTGCACACGGACGACCCCCGAAGAATAAAGGATTGAGTATCCGTCGCCCTCTGTTCCCGCACCTTGTGAACCGCACAACGGGTATGACCGGTATGACAATCACAAGCCATTTTTATAGTCTACATAACTGCCTGTGGAAGCATAATTGTCCCATGTGTATAGGGAATCCTAGCAAACATGGGACAATTATGCTTCCACCGGCAGATAAGTACATAATGAAACTAATAAAATATCCATCCATAAGTTGTAACTTAAAAACCGTAAGTTGTTTTGCTGTAGTGTACGAAGTTCGGCTTGAGTCATGGTAAATACTTCAAGTTCGCTGAGAAATTATTGAAACCACATTTGCATCAGCCGGAAATGAAGACGTTCGACCCTTCCATTTTGAGCATGCTTCAACCCACACACCGGAGATAAACTTCTACGAATTATTGCCATATTGATTCCGCCACGGAAGGCATCTCTCTGTTAATCATTTCAGCTATCAAGAGAGTGATCTCCGCGTTTTCAAAAACCAAACTCGCACCCTCGAATACAAAGTAAAAGGGCACGACAAGGTGGTCGTCTACTGGCTGGCCGAGCTGATCGATCCAGCAAAGGCGGTTACACTGTCGGACGAACATCAGGATCTCAAGTGGCTCGAACGGGACGACGCCATACAAATCGCCGGCTACGAGGACTTTGCCGACATGGTTCGACACTTTGACGACAAAGTTAAGCAGGCCTACGACCAGCTGTGAGTAAGTTGATGACCTGACTCAAAGTTTCAACCATTGATATGATAGCTTAGCAGAGACGAAGAATAACGCTAATATTTAACAACCGAGTTTTCCTTTTCACTTTTGTCCTATTACACACGCCTACAAAAATATACCTATCTATACATATTTAAAACACACTTAATGTATATTTAAACGGATTCAGAAACAGCACCACTCGTGCTGGGACAGAGAATGCGTATCGATTTACAGTTTTATCCAATTAGCTTTCGAAAGCCACTGGCTGCATTTTAAAGATATCGGATGGAACGGCGTTGGGTAAACAGAAGGAATGTTGGAATGAGATCAGGGAAGAAACGCTACTAGGGTTTACCGTACTAGGGATTGGACATGTTTTGCTTGCAAAAATATACTGATTAATATTAATACTTATGTGACAAAAAGAAAATCTAAGGCTCAGTGAACGAAATAAACAATTGAATTTCATCTGGTCTAAATTTTCATTTCTAATCTAGTTTGAAGAACAGCCTTGAAAATCCGATCAATCCAAAATTTCATCAACAAGACGGTAATCATCGGATCAAGACTTGTGTGCGCACATGGAAGCACGGATCTCACTTGCTGTCAACTTGTGATGTAGGGCAAATGTTATGAAATTTGACCACAATATTCTTTGATATGCCAAGAATGTTGAGGCCAAATTTGTTCATAATTAGTTATATAACCCCCTGACAATAATAGAACAAAACCCGCCAAAGCCGTTATTTCCCCTATTTAAGAGAAACTTTAAAAATGAATACAAACTTCACAGTCTTGTGATGTGATGATTTCCCACGACGTCAATTGAAGTGGCATCTAGATTTCATTGTATTTGTCATTGCGTTCTAAATTGCGCCTTAGGCTCAAAAACCAATTAAAATGACACTTTTTTGCTATAAACCACCGCAACAGACCCGAAGAAATGATAACCTAGTGTGTAATGGATTGAAAAATTTGATACTAGGGTATCTGTTCAGTGGCGTAGCCAGAAAATTGGTCTAGGGGGGTTTTCTGAACATTTTTTTTAATATGACAGGGTTCGAAAAAAAATTTCTTCCGAAAATTTTGGGTTTTATGTCCAAAACCACCCCCGTGGGTACGCCACTGTATCTGTTCCATTATCAATAACATGCTCCTATATCAATGACATTCGCAAAACAGGCGCGTGCTCACTGCTGGAAAAAATCACAAAAATCTGTCGGTAGATTTCGAAGCTCTCGGCAACGTCAAGTGTCCACGGAGAAGAGACATTTCTTAAAATTGTTCGATGTCGTAATTGAATGATTTTCCTTATGTACATGTTCATCTACCTTAGATCCAAATACGTAATCAGTTCCCCTCTTAGCCTTACTTACTTCGGCAATATGTTCTTTGAACCTTATTATCTAAAGACCGTTTTGCTTGACCCACATATACTTTATCACACTGTGATCAATTAATTTCATAAACCCCCAGCTTATTTAACAAGCAAGAATAAGGGTGATAAGGTCTCCGAGCCTTCTATAAAATGTTTGTTTTTTTATCGAACATATTGCCTCTTAGGGAAGATCCATTAATTACGTAACGCAAAAATAGGGAATTATCAACACCCCCCCCCCCCTTCCCCCCTATGCCACACTTTTTGTATGAACATTTGAAAAATTTGTATGGATCGTCACACTTCGCCCAACCCCCCTCCCCCTCTAAGCGTTACGTAATTTGTGGACGCTCTCTTAGTGTACCAAAGTGGCGAACATGAAGACATCGAGCAATAAGGACGATTTGCGGACCCTCCGCAGACTGCATTACGCTAGGAGAAATGTCGAAACAGAAAAAGTAGAATCACAAAAAAAAATCCACAGCGAGATATGGGATGCAATTCTTTAAATAGTTTTAAAAATTTCGAAATGATATGTGATGATATGTGAAATGTGTGTGATATGATGTCAAGATACAATTAAGTGGTGGAATTCAATGGGATTGTATAAACTCGTCTTATGACAAATGATATGTTTTTGAAAATAATTTTGAGCACCGGGTTAGACTTTTGATTATCTACATTGTACATGTATTTATTTGAATGTTCATGATAATACATGTTTTTCTCGAATTGATCCCGGAAAAGGGACTATTTATTATGTTTTTTGGATTTCTGATCTCGTGCAACAACCAATTTAAAAAAAAATCAGCTTGTAATTTTTAAAATTATTCTGAATTCCGTTGGCTATACCTTGCCGTGGTAAATTTAAGTAATTCTACTTTTTCTCTGATGAGAGCATTCATACGGTTCTCCTAGCCCATGCTTAGCGACGTGCAGCGATGAACCGAGCTGAATGTAGACTTTTATGCAGTGCAGCACAGGTTATTCCGGTCTTAGACTGAAAACAAATAAATAAAAAGTTCGGAGTGACCTGTGCAGTACATAAAAGATATTGAGCCACAGATTGTAATGTTGGCGCAATAATCAATCGGCCGTAGCGCTGTTACGTTGTTATGGGAGCTACATAGCAACACAAGTAACTTGTTAGGAAAAATAATTTCCACGCTCATTCCTACATTGAACACCGTACTGTTAAGAACGTTTTGCTCAATAAACTTTTAATCCGTTAAATAAAACCTGACTTCATTCGGAGTTCCGACTCGTCTCTCAAGAGGTTATGGGCACCACCGCGAAAGACGTGACCTGCAACATCCCGTTATTACGAGGAAGTGGAGCAGATTTCCAAAACTGGAGCTATCGAGTGAAGGTGTACCTCGAAGCGAAAGGCGTTGCGGATGTTTTGACCGGAGTGGCTCCGGTAGCAGCAGAAGATAAAGCCAAGTTCGAGGAGAAAGACCGGATTGCAAAAAGCGTTGCTGGTGGGGTGTCTATCGGACGAGTGTCTCGAAATTGTTCGAGAGAAGACGACCACTAAGGATATGTGGGCCAGCTTAGAGACGACATATGCAAAGAAATCCGTGGCAAGCCAAACAATCATTCGGAAGCAGTTGGCTCGTTTAAAGATGAAGGAAGGCGCCGATATGAGGACACATCTGTTGGAATTTGATGGACTGGTAAGAAGATTGAAGACCGCTGTTGCGACGTTGGCTGCAAGTGATCTGGTATTGCAACTATTTTTAACGTTGCCAGACTCTTGACCCTCTAGTCATGGCCTTGGAGAATGTAGCGGAGGTAGAATGAAACTTGGATCTCATCAAGCAACGTCTGTTGGCTGAGGAAAGCAAACGATCCGATCGGCAAGGTGACTCTGTTGAAGACAAGTCTGCAGCTTTTATCAGTGACTCGAAGAAGAAGTTCTCAAAATTCCTCGGAAAGTGCCATCGATGTGGTCGCCGGGGACATATGAAGAAAGATTGCCGTCAACAGGAAGCCAATTCAGCGAAGAAGAGTGCCGTGAGTTTCTTGGCTGATGCAAATGTTGCGGAGAAGAGGCCAGGACGCATCGTATTCAAGCTCGATTCCGGGTGCAGTGACCACTTGGTATGCGACAAGACCGTATTCACTAGTCTGAAAAATTTGTCAAATCCTGTGGAGATCAAGGTTGCCAAGGAAGGAGAAGCAATGATCGCTGGTCAAATTGGTGAAATTAACGCAATGAGCAACAAGGGCGTACCGTTCAACATCAAAAACGTGCTTTACGTCCCTGAATTACGTGAAAATCTCATGTCGGTCAAGAAAATGACAAATGCAGGTATAGATGTGCTTTTTTCCGAGAACGTAGCAGTGTTGAAGAAGGACGGAATGCTGTTGGCTACTGGACACCTCCGTGGAAATTTGTATGAACTCGATCTGTCGTTTCAAGAAGTCCAAGCAAACCATAGTGAGGTAGGAATTGGAATCTTGTGGCACCGTCGACTCGGGCATATTGGCCAACATGGATTGGACATCTTAGCCAGGAAAGGTATGCTGAAAGGCATGAATGAAAAATCAAGTAAGATCGATTTTTGTAACACCTGCGTACAAGCTAAGCAATGCCGAGAACCGTTTAATGGAACGAGAATTAGGGCCAACCGGCCGTTGGAGCGTATACACTCGGATGTATGCGGACCCATTGATCCACCAGCATGGGATGGTTCTCGATACTTTGTGAGTTTCATCGATGACTACACTCATTTCTCCATGATTTACTTGTTGAAGAGAAAGTCTGGCGTGTTCGAGAAATTCAAAGAATTCGAAGCGAGTGTTACGGCCATGTTCGGGAAGTCCATTTCAAGGATGACTGTGGATCAAGGAACGGAGTATTGTTCTGCAATTCAAATGGAGTACTACAAGCAAAAAGGGATCCAACTGGAGGCTACGGTTGCTTATAGTCCCCAACAAAATGGTGTAGCGGAGAGGTTCAACCGAACCTTGATTGAGAAAGTTCGCTCTGTGCTCATTCAATCGAAAGCGCCGAAGCGTTTGTGGTCAGAAGCAGCTCTGGCGTGCGTTTACTTGATGAACCGAAGTCCAACAAGCGCGCTGCCTTCTGTTGTCACTCCTGCTGAGATGTGGTTCGGTCGTACACCGGATCTGGAGAAAATTCGTGTTTTCGGCTGTACGAGTTTCGTTTGGATCCCGAAGCAGAAAAGACGTAAGTTAGATGCCACTAGTAAAGAGATGATAATGGTTGGATATGCTCCCAATGGATACCGTGTGTTGGATCCGGTGACTCGAAAAGTTACAATTGCTCGAGACGTCAAGTTCGATGAATCAAGCTTCCCTACGATAAGATGAAGCAGGAAGATGATGTACCTTTGACTGTTCATCTTTCCCTCGAGCAAGAGGGGAATACAACCAGCCAAGCACTGAAAACGAGAACGCCGTCGATGAATTAGCCCCCAGGATGATCAAGCCCAAAATGAATCTGAAATCAGCCAAAATGAAGAGTCAATTGATGATGTCGATGAACCAGAAAATGCGCTCCCTTCGCCCACAGAAAGACACGAAATTCCCAGTGAATTGTTGTCGAGGCATAGCGGACGGGAGCGCAGGCTCCCCGGTAAGTTATACGATTACTTTATCGGTTATAGAGCTGTTTCTGGTGAATTGATATCCGCAGATGTACCCGATTCATATGATGAGCTAACCGAACGACCTGACCGGACCAAATGGATGGCAGCCATACGAGATGAATTACGTTCCATGGAGGAGAACAAGGTCTGGCGATTTTCAAGTTGTCCCAAGGGAGTGAAACCTCTGAAGACAAAATGGGTGTTCCGACTGAAAGACGATGCGACCGGAAATACAGCGAAGTATAAAGCAAGGCTGGTCGTTAAAGGATTTTTGCAGAAGGCTGGTGTTGACTACAAGGAAACGTTTGCTCCAGTTGCAAGACTTGCCACTATCAGGACTGTACTCGCAGCTGGTGTTCAGCAAGGATTCCACTTCCATCAAATGGACGTCAAGACAGCGTTCCTGCATGGAGAGCTGAAAGAAGAATTATACATGGTGATTCCGGATGGCGTCGCAGCTCCTCCCAATACAGTGTGCCGTTTGTTCAAATCACTGTATGGATTGAAGCAATCTCAAGGTGCTGGAACAAAAGTTCAACAACCGTCTATTGAATTTAGGATTCCAGCGATCACAACATGATTACTGCCTCTATGTACGTATACAACCAGGAGATGAAGTCTACATCATACTCTATGTGGACGATTTGCTAATAGCTGGGAGAAAGCTGGAAACGATAGAGAAACTGAAGAAAGCATTAAGTTCAACGTTTTCCATGACCGACTGCGGAGAAGTCAATCGTTTCTTGGGTATGAAGCTGGAATACGACCGGACGAAAAATTCAATGAGCCTTTGCCAGGAATCGAATATCGAAAAACTGTTGGTGCGCTATAATATGGTGGATTGTAACCCTACCAAGACGCCTATGGATAAGAGCCTGCGTGCTTCGCGAGATGGTGAAACAAGCAAGGAACCGTACCGCGAGCTTCTGGGTACAATCATGTACATAATGCTGTGCACCAGACCTGATCTGTGTTATCCCGTCGGATTCCTGGGCCGTTACCAACAAAATCCAACAATAACTGATTGGCAGTGCCTTAAGCGAGTTGTACGATACCTGAAAGGAACGAAAGCGAAGCATCTGAAATACGTTCGTGATGACTCAGCTGAACCGTTGGTCGGATATGCTGACGCCGACTGGGCATCGGATACAGAAGACAGGAAGTCAGTTAGCGGTTATTTGTTCACGGTATTCGGTAACGCTGTGTCATGGTCGAGTAAGAAGCAGGTGACAGTTGCCACATCTTCAAGCGAAGCAGAATACGTGTCCCTTAGTTCTGCTGTCTCAGAAGCTATCTGGCTTTCAGGAGTGATGGAAGACCTCCAGCATGGCAAACAATTGCGAAAACAAACGATCAAAGCACATAGATATCAAGCATCACTTTATTAGAGATCATATTGCGAACGATCGAATAGTATTGAAGTATGTGCGAACCGAGGACCAGTTAGCGGATCTGTTTACCAAACCGGTGGACGCTACACATCTCAAGAAACTGTGCCAAGGGGTCGGATTATCCGATTGAGAGGGGGTGTTGGCGCAATAATCAATCGGCCGTAGCGCTGTTACGTTGTTATGGGAGCTACATAGCAACACAAGTAACTTGTTAGGAAAAATAATTTCCACGCTCATTCCTACATTAAACACCGTACTGTTAAGAACGTTTTGCTCAATAAACTTTTAATCCGTTAAATAAAACCTGACTTCATTCGGAGTTCCGACTCGTCTCTCAAGATGTAAAGATTTAAAAAAAAATTTCTTTCTACTCTCAATGTTACAAAAACTAATAGAAGCATGTCTTTTATCTATTTTGAACAAAACAAAAAAGACATTTTTACCGTCCGGAATTTCTCGACGTTCTTTTACGGTATTTTTTCTTCCTTTCCTGTCGTCCTTCATCAAAATCATCGTCATCTAGCTCGTATTGATCAAATTCCTCGACTGGCCCCTCATCATCAACCCCTATCGAATGGTCCTCCTCCTTCCGGAACAATTCCACAAATGTTTCATATTCCTCCAGCGTCACGTAGGCCACTTTTACTGCAAAACGTTTATCCGTGGTATCCGTTATCTGGTTCAGTTTCGGATTACTGTTAGGATCGCCAGGTTCCGCTTTCAAACTTCGCGGTTTGAACAATCCGAGACGCTCTAAGAACACATGCCTACAACGGATCAGCTCCAAATCCGCCACGAAAACGCACGACCTGACCACTTCCGGCACCTCAATTCGCATCGTCTGCAGAACGTAGTCTATTTTGGGTCGAATATCCCTTTCTTTATCCAGCACCAAGTTTGGACAGTTCAAGAACAACCGCCAGACATTCTTCCGCGTCTCGAAATACGAGTGGAGAAAAGCCACTCTCTGGGCCAGCTGACTGTGGTCGGTAAAATCAAGCAACTGCGGGTGAGCTGCTAAAAGGACCTGCATTTGCCGGTCGCCAAACTGACACGACCGCCAACAGTTCATGCTGGAAATCAATCGATCTGGGTGCCTTGTCAGCACCTCCGGATGGCCCGTAACAATGGAGAGGAAATTGGCCGTTTCGATACCCTCCTGTGCCATCAGATTGTGCGTTCGGTGCCACAAGTCCGGCACATACTTGGTTAGATGTGGGGCATTTTGGAACAGCTGGCTCAGGGTGTCCTTCTCTAGACCATCTATCGACGAAGATAGTGCATCGGCCTGTTTGTGAAAATGAGAAACATGATTGAAAGTAAGTATGTAGTGTTATAGGGTTATTATCCAACATCTTACCAGGTTGAATGCTGATGTCGTGCAATAACTTCGTAAAGTTAATCTTCGAAATAAACTAAACATTTTCTAGAGTAAAGAATTATGGAGCTCTTATTATACAACAAAAGTAAGGTGATTTTGTAAATATGAAGATGCACGAGATGTATTTATGCGAGGTATACGATCTACGCGATGCACCAGCTGAATGAACAAAAACAAAGTCAAGTTCATCTAGCGCGAGTGCTGAGTACCTGAAGTGTTGCCAAAAAATTATCTGTAAATTCGTTTTAGGAAGAAAAAAAAAACTAGAGGCCTGATTATATATTCAGGCCTCTACACTAATAAAAATCCACACATTTTTATTGGCAAAAATCTAAAGAAATTTACAAATAAATGTTATGTGTGAGTTAATAATCACCTGCTATAGGGGAATCCACATAAAGGTTATAAGTTAATAACGGTTATGTGTGTTTCCACATACATGATATGCGAATTCACATAGCCATTATGTGGGAAATGCTATAGTCAAAATTTATGTGTGCCACACATAATGGATATGATTGGATTTTTGTCAGTGTAAAAAAACTAACACCCTCATTTTTCTTATCCAGTTTTCCGCAATCGGTTATGGCCGCCAGCTTGCCAGCGGGTTAGTCTCTGATTTGACGTCTGTGGAGGTCAACTGCACCCACCGCTCCGAGCATTCTGACCAATGTGGCATATAAAAAGGTGCTGATTCAGTGAATTCAAGCCTTCTTATATACACATTGATCAAAATGCTCTAATGGTGGGTGCAGTTGACCTCCAGAAACGTAAAACCAGAGACTAAACCGCAGGCAAGCTCGGGGCCATAACCGATCGCGGAAAACTGTATAAGAGGAAGAAGGAAAAAGGAGAAAGGGCGAAGGAAGAAAGGATAAGGTGAAGAAAGAACTTCTCATTTTTCACTTTTTGCTAATTCTTCCTGTGGTAATTGTACAACTATTTAATAATTACATGCAAACTTCTTGTATGGGTTTATATTTCTATAACTTAGGATAACTGGGTACAATCTATGGGAACGTCTTTACTTGACAGCCCGAATCTTAAAACTAAACTCTATCGTAGCCTACTACCACACTTCCTAATGATCATTCGGCCTAATGACCGTTCGGATTAATGACCATTCGGCCTAACGACCTTCGACCAAATGGCCTGACACCAACTAAAACTCTGTTTTTTCTGGTTCTGGTACTACGGGGCAAGATGAGCAAATTTATCAACTGAAATATAAAAGTAGAGCATCAACACAAAAAATAATAGCTTTTCAGGTGCATTGCCCTTATTAAAACAATTAAACTGTTTTGGGATCGATAAGTCAGATAAGTTATTGTTTCTCATTGAAACCATTAAAATCACATTGAATAACAGGAATCAGCTTAAAATTGCAGTAAATTTGATAATGTGCGTCACCCCAGAAAACCATTCCCCACAAAAATGTTCCCCAGAATTCACCCTTCCTTAGGAAACTATTTGTCAGAATGAATCATTTCCCCGAAAACCACTCCCCCAGAATGTACCGTATCCCAGAATTTGTTTCCTATTTTTAAAACAATAATTCTAATAATAATTGGTGTTTCTGTATTAGGGTAACTATAGTCACAGAGAACAGACATGGAGGCTCGAACAAAATTTCTTGCAAAACATGTGTAAACAAACACACCGAACCACCAAACGCCATCGACGTCGACATTGCAACTCACAATCTCATTTTGACAACACGATGGCGCTGATATGCTCTTGCACGCATAACAACACTAGCGCACAGTGGCATTTTTTGATGACGCTAGCGCTGATTATGTACGGGATCACGGCGACATTCCAAAGTTATTCAAAATGAACAGTAAAAAGTTATCACAACATGGAGAGTGCAGCTTCAACGTCTATTCTCTGTGCTATAGTATAGCATATTACAATGAGTGTAAAAATGGGCTTAGTTCCATTCACCGAATGACATGAATGGTCGCTTTTATCTGAATGTTATATGCCAACTTTCCTGAAACAGAAATAGAATCTACAATAGAAGAACACCAAACGCATGCTTTAAAAAAAGCCCTTTAAACTCGTTCGTCTCAGTTCGAGAAAACGTGTGCTTCTCCAGAAGCAAATGGACGCTTCGCCTTATTCGAGAATTAATTATTCTTAAGAAGGGCAAATGCATGTTTCCAAAAAAGGCATCATCTACTTGTTTGCCTTAATCTATTCGATTACCTTATTCTGGACACATTCGTGCTTCAAAAGAAGGAATAATCAACTTGATTGCATTATTCCCGGTAAACGCATGCATAGCAATAAGGAATTATAGACTCATTTGCCTTATTCCGGGAAAATGCACTTTCCAAAAGAAGGAATCATCTACTCATTTTCCTTATTCCAGGCAAATGAGTACTTCAACATAAGAAGCCGTGCACTCTTCCTGTTTTTGGTCAACACGTCTTAACGCTGATCGACTTGTTACTAAAAATGCTTAATGGCCCTTCCACATCCAACTCTTTAAGACAAATGATTTTATGCCAAACAGCATTATGCCATATGAGCTTGCCATCTACAATTGTATGCCCCAGATGCTAAAGAAGGGATTTCATAACAGAACAAGAAAATTTAATCATTTTCTTCTCTATTTTCTGGGGAACGGTACATTCTGGGAATAGTATCCAGTTTTCCGCGAGCGGTAATGGCCGCCACCTTGACTGCGGGTTAGTCTCTGATTTGACATTTCTGGAGGTCAACTGCACCCACCGTTCGAGCATTTTGATCAATGTGGTATATTAAAAGGCTTGAATTCACTTAATCAGCACCTTCTTTTATGCCACATTGGTCAGAATGCTCGGAGTGGTGGGTGCAGTTGACCTCCAGAAATGTCAAATCAGAGACTAACCTGCAGGCAAGCTGGCGGCCATTACCGCTCGCGGAAAACTGGATAGAAAATGATGATCAAAGATTTAACTGTAAATATTTTAACCCTTAAAGACGCAAGGCGGTTTTTTTAGAAATCGTCGAAAACATTTTTAACGTAAATAACCATTAAAATCATTAACATTCAACGTATTTTCGGTTTGTTGTTTTAAAACAAGATTACGCATTTCAGAGTTAACTGGCCCTAAAATATTCTTTGAAAACATATTAATATGTGTACTGGTCAAAATTTTCATTAAAAAATGCTTCAAAAAAAAAACTAATGCTGATTTCTTTTAAGAAAATCCCAGTTTTCACCATCTTAACTAATTTATCTGTATTTCGGATGCTTTTTTTATATAATATTTTTTACTGTCAAGTCTTTTGTTCAAGACTATAGTTGAGTGTGAGGTTATTTAGAGAGAAAATGCATTAAAGCGGTAAAAATAAGGGGTGCTCATCTCGGCCCGGGCGGCGATCTTGTCCCGTCCTCCCCTACTTTGTGTGAAAAAAGTTGAACGATGCAGATTTTATATAGGGTAACCGGCGGTAATGTTGGCCCTGGATGTAACATTGGCTCATCACGCAAATTAATCAATATTTCAGCGATAATACTCCGATTTGCAGGGAGATTTTAACCACTGCTTCTTTAGAAAAGTGTATCAAACATATATCTGCTTCATAACTCTAGAATTATACACTTCTTAAACTATTAAAAGCAATTATGTTGCGAGGAAAATCACTTTGACTCGGGTTTTTAACAGCCATGTTTCGTTGACTTATGCAGGCTGGCTGTGCTAGAGTTTTTCTTTTGCCCAATAAAAGAGTTTTCTGAATGAACATACCTGCTTTCGCACATCAGATGAATGGATAACAACCACACTATGTCAGCTATCATTTTTATTTCACAATTTCTATTAGTATAGCGACATTATCAACCAAAACTTTTCTGGATAATACTGGGGGCACCCGTAGTCAAATGTTGGCATGTGCTTTCGATTTGTAGCACTACGTTAGTATAGGTGAAACTCTATCATCAAACATTCTCACCAATAACCCGTACTGGAGAAAATAACCGAGAGCTGCAGATAGATAGAATATCCGATGCTTGCGATTGAGATGCTGAGAATTTTTGTAAACACAGGTTAATCCACTCAGCGGTTAAGTTTCATTCACGAATTACATAACGCTAAAATCAACCCACACCAAGCCTCTATAGTAATGCTCAATGTATTGTAGGGTTCTGAAATTTATAAAGTCCTGAACGCTCAGACAAGTACCCTCCCACAACCTAAAACGTCATGTAGTTTGTGAATGGGTTGATGCTTTTCTCGAAACACGATATAATCGCTTTCATTTGCACAACATACCAAAAATAATTGCCTACCTTATGGCTTCCAAACACGATTCACGAGAAAGCGATTCAAGCATCAACCTTTTGGGTTCGATACACCATTTTCTTCATAATTTCGCAAATATAATGATTCAATTAGTGTATGAATATCTTCTTTCGCGCGAATCCTAAAAACATTTTCTCATAATGGAACGATACAATGGATCGTATATTTCATTAGATAAACTTTCAACGTCATTTCATGAGAATAATTTCAAGTCAAATTACTTGACAAATACCTTCATCATAATTTAGATCTACTATTGCTTGCAAAAAGTATTTTGATCTGTAAAATGATACCGAAAAGTATTCTTTCAACTCGGAAGTTGGAAACATGTGAGAGATTTGAGAGGATTCACAACAGCTGATCGATATAGAGAGGAGTGGAGTCAAACGCACGTACCAATCATGAAACTTCAATGCAGGCAGAGTTAAAACAAGCATCCAATAATTGTATTTATGAATAATTGTGTAATAATATCAGGTAGTTGGCTCAGTTATAACTGTTTATGTACAGTACAAAGCAAGGAATTGCCTAGAAAAAGTTTACAATTAGCTTTCTTCAGTAGTGCGTTATGCATCATCCCCACCTAAAGCATTGTTTACGTTTTGGAAAAAGTTTCTTTGAGAGTATCGCGAGAGCGAGAGCAACACAACTGCCATGGTTTGAACTAGCAGTAAATCTCAAAATTATGCGGCAGCCAATAATTAACGTATGCAATTTGTTTGAAGGCATAACATGAGGGCTAGAACGTGTAGCCTTTTTGCAATTGCAATTTTTAATAAAGTTTTCATTTTTCTAAACTTCTTCACTTGCAAATATGGTACATATTTAAGAAATAAATGATTCATATAATAGTATTTTCGTTAGCATGTCCTTGGTAAGCGTGCTATTGAGGGAATCAAAAACGCACTCTCACAATCCGTGTGGTAGTATTTTACATGCAACCAATTAGAATTCACGCTCAATCAGATGATTTGATTTTCTCTATTTGTTTGCATGCTGTCTTTATTCAACGCAAGCAAAATGACTGGTACTACAAACAGCAACCCATCTTTATCTTTCGTATGTTCGAAATCAACAATCACTCGTCCCAAGTGGGCTGAAAAATGATCCACCTGATAGGGACAAGGATGCCGACATTTTGTCAATTTCTATCGAGACTTTCGCTGGTTTAAATGAGATATTGCGGACATTCATCGCCGTTTTTTGCTATTTGGCGTCAAAACAAAATGTAAGCAAGTCGGCTGGTCGAATAATTCTGGTTGGAAATGCAATATATGAAGATTTATAACGATAAATGTGCTCAACCGCAGCATAATGGGCCAAGGTTTGAGCCGTTACCCCTATCAATCATTTTCATCACGTGATGTTCCAACGAATTTGATGATCCATTTGCATTTTTTTTCGAGATTTATGATACTGATTTTTTGTGCTCAATAAACACTAAGCTGCGAGGCTACAATGTCCCAGTGGGGGATGTAATGCCAATGAAGCAGAAGAAAAAAACAAAACATCGAAAAAGTGCTGTTTGGTCTAACATTGGCTCGTTTTTAAACCAACATAAGGCCAATTCTTCAGACCGGTTTACACGTGCAACACTTCTGTTGCAAATTTCAAACACATAGCTAGAGGCGTGAAAAAATAGGGATAGTTGACCTAAAATAAGCCAATTAATTGACTAAGGGCCAATTTCTTCACCTCCGCTTAACTCTTAAGCGGTGCTTACCCATACGATTAAACCGGGTTTAAGCACTAAGCGGAGGTGAAGAAATCGACCCTAAGGCTATAAAACAAGATAAAATATTTAACGGGAAAGGTCAATTAATAGATATTCCACGATATTCTTTAGAGAGAAGATTGCCTTGGGCAACACTCTATTCTAATTCTTATTTTTTATTATCTCCCCTAATTCTGCACAAATAAATCTTCCTTTACTTACCCATTTCAATGAGATGTGAGGTTGTTCGGATCAGCAAACTCCTACAAACGGTTACCGTTCATCACTTTAATTTATTATCGAATAAACTTTATTTTTAAGCCAATAAATTTTGGCTTCTTCAGCATTTATATATTACACTTTTTTTTGGAAATCCGCTGACTACCGCAAACTTTCTGTGAATGAGTCATCCTTCAATTACTACTATCCATCACTCTAATATTTCCATATGACTTTCAGTTTAAATACATATTTGTATAATCATAGTAATTTAGTGTTTTATATGTTCACATATTTTTTTATTTGTTAAACCGCTATATCGATGCACAGATGAAGATACCATTCGCAGCTAGAAATATCAAACATCTTCATCTAATAACCTTCAACGTACCGATCCGACGTAACACAAGCTAGTTTTGATGACGGCGAGGGAAAGGGTCTTGAGGGTTAGGCTTGTTTCTGCTCGAGCTTCAGAAGTGGAAACAATAATTTATAATTTATAAAAATAAATTTGGGCACAACAATAGTATGTGAAGCAACAAAAGACATAAACAAATTCTATTAAAATCAGGATCGTTAGAGAATCAACTTTTCTTTAGTATTTACAGGGGGCAACCCGTCCCGAAAGCGCATTCGTATCGATGTAGGAAAATTTCTAAGAGAAGAGTAGGGGAGGAGAAAGCTTACCGTTGCTGTTGATAGATTGGAATGTTTTGTGGCGAATTGGTAGCAGTGTTGATCGAAAGAGGTGATCCTTGTGGCGGTATCATATGGCCTAACATGTGATGATGGGCGGTGCTGATAGGCGGGAAACCGCCTGGAGCGCTTCCTGGAGGCATTTGCATATAGGGCGGTAAGCCGGTGGTTTGATATGAAGGAACCGGAGCCATTGAAGGTGGTTGAGGATGATGGTTCATATTCATGGGTGGCGGAGCTGTTGCAGTTGGAGGCTGAGAAAGCGTAACCGGACCGTTCGGTGGCCCTTGAGGATGTTGTTGAGAGGGCTGAACTGCACCATACGGAAAGTTTCCAGCTGGAGCAGCAACTGAATGGTGTTGTGACATCTGAGGCCGACTGATGCCGGATTGATTCGATACTACTGGGGCTTGTGGTGGTTGCTGTTGTTGCGGCAAACAAGTAGGCGCCGAACTGACTGATGGTGGTGATGATGTGGGATTCGTAAGATTTGGTGGTAGCTGCGATTGGATGTGCCCCATGTTCATCATATGGGGAGCTGCGCTAGTTGGGGGTTGCTGAGTTGACATATTTGGCATGTGTTGAGTTTGTGGTGGTTGAGTTCCTGGTTGAGGAGGCATGTGCTGGTGCATGGGAGGCTGGCCGGCAGGAATGGGTTGTTGGCCTAAAGAAGGGATTCCAGCTGTAGGTGCTCCACTGGTGGATATTTGCTGTGGTGGTAAACTAGAAGGTCCGCTTTGAGACATTGTAGGCATGGCTTGTTGTGGAGAAGGAAACTGAGGTATCGCACTGACGCCCATTTGGGCCATATCATGCCGAAGTGGACCCATGCCATATGGAGGCATGGCGCCGGGCATTCCTCCCATTCCCGGATACATTCCAGCCATGTTTTGACCATACATACCACCAATACTGTACATACCCGACATAGGAGGTTGTCCTGGATATCCTCCCATTCCGTAACCAGGTGGCCCCATCATCATTGAACGATCTGGTTCTCGCATCAGCGTATGATACAAGTTTATCGCCTCCACCAGATCACTACTCAACTGTGTCAACTGAGCATGTCTCCGATCGACCCGTTCCAGCTCTGTATCAATTAATGGACCCATTTGATTCACCATGTGTTCCAGTTGCAACATTTCGTCAGTGTCTGCAGATGGATCTTCTGGATCGGCCTCATGCAACAAATGCAACAATCGGTCAATTTTTTCCTCGTCAATCTCGACCACCTGTTCTCTTATTTTTTCTTCCTCCTCCTTCTTTTGCTCATCAGAAAATTGCACATTTTTCTTAGTTTTAGTAGCTCCTTCCGGTTCAGCATTCAAATCAGACGTAACAAAATTGGACGGGAACAAACCCTCCCCACGTTGGTTTTGTCCTTTCCACCAATTTGGATCGCTATCATCCAATACCATGATAACCTCTCCAGTATGAAACGTCAGTTCATTATCTTCGGCCGCTTCGAAGTCATAAAGAGCACGAACCTACGAAAATTAAAACAGTTATTGGCAGCTTGATCTTGAGTGAGGACATTACGACATACCTTCCGAGGCTCAACAACAGGTGCCGGCGACGACGATGATGGTAGCAAAGATGGATACAAGGAGCTCTGGTAATAAAAAAAAGATGAATGTTAATTTATCAATCACTTGTCTAGTCTAGGATTTGACTTTTCGGCCATATGACTAAATCACTTTGTTAAAATATGTGTTACTTTATGCACTCTATACACGCATCCAATTCAGATTAACAAATTGATATGTATAAAATAATTTGAATTAAAATTCAATTTGTAGAAAAAACAATACACATGACTTGGTGGGACTCGAAGTACAAAGTTTGAGAACCGCCGAGGAATATTTTTTTCATATAAATATTATTTGGCTACCTGAAATAAAAACTGTAACAATGTATATCGTGTGCATTAAGTTTTCAAATATATTGTTTAATGTAACCATTATTAATGTACCTACTACATTATATCGTACTCTATTATAGTTTAATATCAGTAAAAAGTATCCGTTACTTTCCTGATTCTGCCTAATTATTAATTTAAATTAAATTATTATCTTTCTGTGTTTTCAATGCCTTGCAAAACTCTTGGTTTGTGAATTCAACCCCAGTAAAATTTATGTTTTATTTATGTTTTCAAGACCATTATAAAACTAAAAATGTTATTTGGGAAGAAACGGCTCTACGATTGGCTGTACGAACTGTAAAAGTAGAATATGAAGGTATTAAAAAAAATTGAGGCCAATTCTAATAAAAACATCTAATGAGTTCGTACATTCGAATAATTAAATGCATTAAATTATTACAATTTTCCCATTTTTTCACACTGATACCACAGACAAACAGACATAACAGCTAAAACATGTTCGTGAAGAATTCATCGCTCAGTAAGGTAGCAGTCTAAACGATCAATGCAAGAGATGGCGTTTTTTCAATGGTAGTAAAATCGAAATTTCTTCACCATAAAACTACTAATCAGTGCAAACTAAGTACATGAGATAATCTTTTCACCTCATACTTCGGGACTGATTTACGATTTGGGCGTAACTTATTTTGTAAACAAACATTGCTTCATGCATTCCGGAGAATACAAGCGTTTTCATCCTAAACTAATTACCTTATCTGGTAGAGTGAAGCTTAATCTGTCGGATCCATAGCGTGGTTTCCTTATGAATTGCTTGTTTTAGCAGGAATTCGCCTTCCAATGTTTGTTTACAAAATAAGTTACGCCCAAATCGCAAAGCGGTCCCGACTTCATTCTTTATCACTACTTTCTTCTAAAACACCAATATTTTCCATAAATTTGCAAAATACCTGGATTTTCTCATACATTTTATCAATTTTCAAACTACCATTCTTCCATGAGCTCATGGTGAAAATTGTGAAAATCTCAAAACATAGAGTAGCAGGTTTAACAAGACAGATAGTCGGTAACACAGATCGTCGGTAATCTTCCAGGAACTCTTACTTGAATGTTCCAAGGATTTCGTAGGCAATGTTCCAGGGATGTAGAAGCAAATCGTCGAAGGATTCCGAAGCAAGAATCCTCCAACGGTTATGAAAGGAGTCCTTCAGGGATGTTGCAGAGATTGTTGAAGGATTCCGAAGCAAATCTTCGAGGGATTCCGAAGCAAATCACCGAATGATTCCGAAGTAACTCGTCGAGGAACTCCTAACTAAATTTTTGAGGGATTCCGAAGCAAACTGTCGATCAAGGAATTTCGATGGGAATATTCCAGGAATTTGAACGGAATGTTCCTACGAGAATGTTTTGGGATTCGGACGAGAATATTTCAGAGAATCCGACGGAAGTGTTTTAGGGATTCCAATGATAATCTTCTAGAGATTCCAAATGGAATCCAGGAGTTCCGACGGGATTGTTCCAGAGATTCCGTCGGTAATCCACCAGTAACTCTTACTTGAATGTTCCAAGGATGGGCAAGAATGCAATGTTTCAGGGATTTAGAAGCAAATCGTCGAAGGACTCCGAAGGAAATCGTCGAGGAACTCCGAATTAATCCTCCAGATATTCCGAAAAGAATCCTCCAACGAATTCGAAAGGAATCCAGGCGAAAGGGATGTGGCAGGCATCGTTGAAGGATTCCGAAGCAAATCTTCGAGGGACTCCGAAGCAAATCACCGAATGATTCCGAAGTAACTCGACGAGGGACTCCTAACTAGCAAACTGTCGAATTTCGATGGGAATATTCCAGGAATTTGAACGGAAATGTTCCAAGGATTCCTACGAGAATGTTTTGGGATTCGGACGAGAATGTTTCAGAGAATCCGACGGAAGTGTTTCAGGGATTCCAATGATAATCTTCTGTCGATGTATTCGATGAAGCGAATAGTCGAATGATTCCAATCAATTCGTCGTGGGATTCCGAAGCAATACATTAAGGGTTTCCGAGGCAAATCGTCGCGAGACTCCGAATTAAATTTTCAAGGAATTCCGAAGGAAATCGTCGAAGGATTCTGAAACAACTCAAGGAATTCCAAAGCAATGATCTCCGAATGATTCTAAAACAAATATTTGAACGATTCCGGAGCAAATCAACGAGAGATTCTGAAACAAATCCTCCATAGATTATGAAGGGTATCGCCACAGATTCCCAAAGGTATTCCTCAATGATAGCAAAAGAAATCCAGTGTGAATTCTTCTGGATTCCGGTTGGAATACTTCGATGATTTTGAAAGGAATTCTTTAGAGACTCCAAAGAGAATTCTCCTCAGATTCTGATGGGAATTCCTCTCGAATACTGATGATAATCCTTCTAGGGTACTGATTTAAATCTAACTCAGAAACAAGCTCATTTGTACACTCATTCATTGATGCTATAACATTCCCCCTTTGCATACAATGGAGCTTGGTTGACCAAAACATGCTATGACAGTTTTCGAAACATTTTCACGCTTAGAATGTTCGACCGTGTACTTTTCCAATGGTCTTTGATCGCTTGATAAAATAAATGTACAATGCGCGCCGCAATACCACCGACAAACCGACGTGCCTTCCAATATACAGTTCTTCAATTTTCTTGGCAATTACTCTCCCTTCATTACCTAGCTCCATCTTTGCGATACTGCGATGGTTTACACAATAGCTCTCACAAATGTGCGGGCAAATTTGGTCATTCACTCTTGAATTTATTTCATCAGCTTACACGTAATAATCAGTATTTGATATTATTAATATCAAGAGTTTTATGATAGGATTCGTGAGCCAAATTAAAAACATTCGATTTTCGAAAAACCTTTTCTATTACTTGGTTATTTTTATCTTCATCGCTGTGTAGATTGTTAGAAACGTGCATATAATGTTTACGTCGACCAGCTGGTGGATTGCGCGCATTTTGCTTTTTCTTTTTCTTGACTTTTTCTATCAAAAGAACGCTAATGTCAGTAATGACAGAACGAACACTCGGAGTAAAACGATTATAATTTTTTTTGCTAATTTTGGAATCAGAGAGGCCCGTCGGTTTGTCGGTGGCAATACTTCCTGTTGCGACAGCATGTTGTAAGCAATTTTAGAGTGGATATTGGTCCCCTGTTCGCTTGGATTCCTATGTACATGGGACAGATATGCGTGTAACGGCAGTATTTATAAATTTAAATAAATTTTATCCAATGAAACTGTGGATTTTTATTATTGCGGGTAAATTTACTTATTTGCTATACTCCGATCAAACGCGTGATTTGAAAGAAGGCATATTTCAGGAAAATGTATGAGTCAAAAGAATGAATCACTCATTTGCCTTTCTCCGAGCAAATGCGTATTTCAAAAGAAGGAATAATTCGGTAACTTTATTTTGGCCAAATTCGTGCCTTTCAAGAAGGAATTATTTACTTATTTTGACGTAAACTACGTCTAAGGGGAACACTCGGATACAGGGTGACAAATGAAAATTTCCAAATTCGAGATCGTCACGAAATTATGAAAGATTTTAAACGTTAATAGCATCTTTATTTTTCGATGAATATATAAGATTTATATATCAATCGACTCGGAAACTCGTCACCAAGTTGTCAATTATATTGAAACTTTGGGTTATGAATGTTAAAATAGGGTATCGGAGTATTTTGGCAGCACCTCTTTTCTTGTCCGCAAGAGTCTCGTTTCGGCTGTCGTTCAGTGCGGTTGACTTTTAGGCTCTTGTTTTGTGCGGTGTTTCGCACAAAATGTAGAATAATGAAGCCGGACCAGTGACCGTGGTCGAAAGAAATGTAACAAAATGCGTAATGTAGTGCATGGTGTATAAAAAGTGATGCAGATAGGGGCATGTTTGTGCAGGCATGAGACGATCAATTGTTACCAATGCCAATGCCCTTGCTAGTAATGCAATCAATTTATATTAAAAAACGACTTCGGAAAATGCATTTTTTTGAAAACTGAAAACTAATAAGGCCGTTACACATAAAAATTATGGTCTCCGCAAAGTCAAGGGGGAGGAGATAATCTTCTTCTTCTTCTTCTACTGAATCGAGCGGCATGAAAATTTGAATGCAGAGGTTTTTGGGGCCGTGGAAGGTTCTTAAGATGGTTAGAGACCCCTCTCCTCTTTGAAACCTGGCTCCTATACAAATGAAACACCAATTTCATCATAACTCGAGATCAAGCAAATGGAAACAAATCTGGCGTGTGGAGGTTTTGGAAGAGAAGATATGTTTCTGTGGTGGTTTACGCCTCCCCTTCTGGAAAGGGGGCTCCATACAAATGAACCAAAAATTTCTGCATAACTCGAGAATTAATCAGAGAATCAATCAATTTTAGGCGAAGCAAAGTTCGACGGGTCTGCTAGTAAAAAATAAATATCAAAAGGGAAAAATAATTTAAAAATCTCCTCGGATTTGTTAAAGAATGTTTTCAAAGTGCTCAAAATTTACCGGAGATTTTTTGATGCCCCTCGTTGTTATTTTGAGCAAAACAATTCGAGGGGGTGAGACATATTTAAAAAAAATATTTATATCGGCTTAATAATATTTTGTCCAATAAAATGCGCGCCTGAATCAGAAGTATTTAACCTGAATCAAAGTTAAAATGTGGTTAAAAAGTGTGAATGCACTTAAGATATTTTTATAATATTATAATACGTGGGTGCAATAATGCGGTACTTATTGAACACGATAAAAGCTTCGGAACGCATACGTTCTTAAAACGGACTATATGAGATAAAATAGAGCTATCACCTTCTTGCTCCTTGATTCAAAAGTCTTGCAATGATATTAATAAAATGTTTGCACGAATATTTTACCCATAATGACACTCAGTGTTGGTAGAATCATACTCGAATCTGAATCATCGAGGTTTCATGCACGAGCTAACTCGCCTGCGATTCTGTAGGGGAAGCATCGCGCTTGAGTTTCTCAACCAGAATCGCATCGCTTCACTCACTCACCGAAAAATGGTTTCGTTCTAAAAAGCGTCAAAACGCAATCGAGACGTATGTTTTGTTTATATATAATTATTAGCCATTGTTTTAGACGAAAAATAGTTAATTCAATGAAGAACACGTAAATATCATGCAATGATGCAAATCATGAGCAAATCTCTCGGCCATAATTGTGATGGTATTTGACTCACGCATGCTTTGAATCGCCGATGAGATTTGAGATTTTCAGATTTAACCAACACTGCCAGACAGTAGGATTTAGAATGTAATAATACACACACTATCTTTTATCGTCCGCAACGTTTACTACTCGCGCGCACCACAACCAAATTAGTTGGGTTTTGGTACATGATTGACATTTTATGATTTCTAGTGATGCACGAAAAACAAGATATGCCTACGATTGGAGTGTTTCTGAATAATAAATGTTGCAAACGGAAAAGAGAATGCTTCCCTAGGGCTTCTTCTATTGAAATATTTCATCAAATGCTTTAAAACCCAAATGTAGGCAATTCGGATCCAAGAAAGGCATCATTACCTCTGAGGACCAAATTTGGGTTTTCATAGTAATTTTTTTAAACAATTGTATCCAACAATTTTCATATCTTAAGATACGCTAGTTTTATTCGAAACCAGTGACATAAGTAATCAAATGAATTTTCTTAAAATATTCATGCATGATGGCACTACAATCCTCAATGAACAAAACTGCCTCACGTAGTTTACGTTGGGCGGTTGTGTCTTGTACATAACCCTTCTCATTTTTATATTCTTATTATATTATTATTATATTATTTATATTCTTGTGCCTTATTTTGGACAAACGCTGCGTAGCACACAAAAATTATAGACTGATTTGCCCTATTTAGGAAAAATGCGCGTTTTAAAAAAAGGAATCATCTACTTAATTGCCTTTTTCCGGGCAAATGCGTGGGTCCCTATTTGTTTCCTCAATCAAGGCGTGCTTCAAAATAAGATTTTTTTTTTCTGTTTTGGGGTGAAGCCAGAATAGACGTGACCGTATGCTATGCAACGCTTAGCCAGAATAGACGTGACGCGACAGTGCAATTTGACAATTCATTGATTATAATTTTTATTCCATTTTTAAATCTTTATTAAGGAGACTTTCAGCTCAAGACTAGCTCGTCTCCGTTTTTATTCCTTTGTGTGAATTGCGTCGCGTTGCGTCGCATCGCACGTCACGTTTATTCTGGTAGGCACCATGGTCATTGTGCCAAAAAGACGTCGGACCTCCGTCAGCCTTCGCAACCTAGCGGCTACTGAACGAGCTCGAGATTCCCAAATTAGACGCATAGTCAAATCACTCGCAATCCACTTCTCAAGCCAACACTTACACATGTGTATAGTACACGTTCGCATTAGAGGAGCGTCAGTAATTAGAATGTCTGGCGGCTACACACATTCTTCATCAGCAACTGTACTGATCAAGTGAGGTTGTGTAAGCTATTTGCCAGTCGCTCGTCAAGCTCAGACCCAACCGCATTGCGTAGGCAAGAGCACGCAACTCAGGTTCAGTTCAATCAAAGTTAATTCCCTTTTTCCGGGGAATCAACCACCCGACTTGGACGTTAATTTACAATGTTGTGAAAATTCATATGTGAATATGTACGTTATGTGGAAGATATTGGTTTGGAAAATATATTGGAGGGGAGGTAACCACTTTCCCTTCGATGGGACTCAAACCCATGACCCTACAGTACGCTAGACTGGTGCTTTAACCAACTAAGCTACGAAGGACCTCCGTCGGCCTTTGCAACCTAGCGGCTACTGAACGAGCTCGAGACCCAAATTGGACGCATTGTCAAATCACTCGCAATCACGCATACCGATTAATCAAGAAGCGGGACTAATGGTCTTTCTTTATTGAAATATGATTATTTATATTATAAGAAAACTGCTTTCCCCCGCGCACGTGACATTTCATTTGAAATGTCGCGGAGAGCGGATAGCAGTCCCAACATCGGCGGAATTTCTGAAGCAAATTTTGTTCCCGCCGATGGCGTGAATCGTGTGGTCTTCGTCGTAAGCTGATAGTGATTAGAATTTTATTCAAATTGCAAATTAACCACGACGCCAGAAAGTTGCCGTCCGTAGCAGAATCACGAGCGCGCGTCGGAGGGAGATTCCACAAATATTTATTCGCATAGATGGCATCAGTGGCATTGGCCCATCAGTGGTACGGTAGTTACTGTATTATTGTGCAACAATGTCGGAGCAGTTCTCCTAATGCGATATTGAGGAAGTGCCTTCCACTCAAAAGGTAAGACTTTTAAAGACGCAATGGATTTGAAGTACAACTACCGATCGAAACAAATTTCACCGAAGAAAATGAATTTCTGAAGGAAGACAACGATCTATTTGTGACGTGAACATTCAATAATTTACAACATGTTTGATCAAAATGTTTCTCGGATACTCAGATACTCATTTCCAGGTAAAGTTAGCTTCTTAGTGAATTGACAAACCGGACCGCGCTTGTGGTTAACAAAGAGAATACTGATATTGATACTTCCTATCATTTGAATTGATGTTAAGTATTCTATAGTTCAAAAAATAGGATGAGTAGGTAGTCAGGAGATTCGCTGTGTAATACGTCTCATATAAAAAACACCATAATTAGTTAAGAAAATTATTTTGAGCTTTTTAATGGAATGTCTTCACTTGTCATAAGACGTGATTGCACCTTGACAGATACGTATTTTCGTCGAGTCAAGTACAAGACACTGAAGACGACCTTACTGTTGAGGTCAAAATACGTTTCTGTCAAGGTACAATCAAGTGGTGGAATTAAATGGGAAGGTGCAAACTCGTCTTATAACAAGGCAAGGGACCATAATTAGGTTATAAAACCAGATATAAACAGTGCTTAGAAAGACTCATCAGTCCAATGTTCGTTACTCACCGATGCTGTAGCAGTTCCACCGGAGGTGGCATGCATTTTTGGAGACTGACTACTGCTCGCCGTTGAGCTCTTCGTCTCTTTTAGCGACAGTTCGATCGCCTTGGCGATATCTTCCTCCTCCTGTTGACTAGATACAACGTTCGGATCCTTACTCAGTGGGGCTTCGCGCTTAGGCGTCACGGACGGATCGCTGAAATCGTGCCCCTCCGCGCGTAGCTTTCCGTACAGCGAAGGGATCAGGTTCAGCTGGGGATCGCTTTTGAACTCCGATTCCGCCCACTTTTTCAGGCACAGTTTCAGACGCTGGAAGGAGTAGAAATTTTGATTATTTGAAATTCGAAAGATTATGCTAAATTAATTTAAATTACAGACCGTATTGACTATGGGTTGACTCTTCTGCAGAAGTTTGCGAAATTCTGTTTCAAAGTCTCGTGATGCAATTTCCAGGTGAAATTGTTTACCGCAATTACTAACGCAAGCATCCAGAAGCTATAAACAGATAAATTATTTAAAAATATGCCTGCTTAAAGACATTTGGACTTGTACCGTAATGGCCTGCATAACCACATGGGGATCGCTGTGGTTCAGTCGCTTGATGACCATTTTTAAGCATTCCTTCGAGTTGGCTGCACCATTGGTCACTTTGTCGCAAACGTCCATGATGAGACCCCATTTTTCCTGTGTGTTGGTATCGCTGGTTGCTTTCTCTGTCGAAGAAGAATCAATGAAAAAAAAAACCTTAGCATCATTTGGACGGGATCACAAGTGATTTATAACTTGATATCATATTAAATGAACATGAGATGTGTGATCCTTGACATCAAAATACTTTTATCAAGTAATACAGCTTGTGATCTGAAAGGGCTATAGCATTTGTGAAATAATTCCGTTACGCTGGGATATGGATACTCTGAAGTAGTGCGTAACGGTGTAAATCCGGTCATAACGCCAGGATCGGTACAACACTGAAGCTGACAATATGACGTCCCTAACTCCGAATCCCAAGGTGTCAGGCGAACCGTGCCGAGGGGATGAAACAATTAGCCAGCCAGTTAACGGAGCCTGTAATGCTGGGCAGACACCTTTTCGTGGTGCATTACGGAGAAAGATCTACCACACTGTGCTCTAGTTCCTACTATTCTTGGTAATACTTATGAGTGATGGTCGGAATAGTATGGAACGACTATAATTTGCTTTTATATGACCCACCTTTTGCCTCTTTTGGACGGAGTCAATGGAGTAAATTATACCTAAAAACATAACTCAATCTTAGGCTGGTTTTTAAACCGACGACATGAATCTCCAAGCTCCAGAGCGCTGATTAATTAGGAAAAAAGCGGATACGAATTTGGTGGATCTGCTGAACACTGAAATCAGTATTATCCCACTTATTGTTGAGCCGAAACTGATTGAGGGGCGCGCCTTCGAGAGTTGCCACCTCTCGAAGAGTATAAATAGCGGTACCTTAATCTAAAGAGGCCTTACATTAAGTTTGAAAATATCTGAATAAAAAACGACTACTTCATTTCTACATCAGACTAAAGCGAAGCTAAACGGATTGGACTAGTCATCAACACGTCGAAGACGAAGTACATGATAGGAAGAGGCTCAAGAGAGGTCAATGTAAGCCACCCACCACGAGTTTCTATCGGTGGTGACGAAATCGAGGTGGTTGAAGAATTCGTGTACTTGGGCTCACTGGTGACCGCCGATAACGATACCAGCAGAAAAATCGGAGACGTATAGTGGCTGGAAATCGTACGTTCTTTGGACTCCGCAAACGCTTCGATCGAATAGAGTTTGCAGCCGTACCAAACTGACAATCTACAAAACGCTCATTAGACCGGTAGTTCTTCACGGACACGAGACCTGGACGATGCTCGTGGAGGTCAATGCGCACTGGAAGTTTTCGAAAGAAAAGTGCTGCGTACCATCTATGACAGGGTGCAGATGGTGGACGGTACGTGGAGGAGGCGAATGAACCACGAGTTGCATCAGCTGTTGGGAGAACCATCCATCGTTCATACCGCGAAAATCGGAAGACTACGGTGGGCCGGGCACGTAGCCAAAATGTCGGACAGTAATCCGGTGAAAATGGTTTCTCGACAACGATCCGATGGGAACAAGAAGGCGAGGTGCACAGCGGGCAAGATGGATCGATTAGGTGGAGGACAATTTGCGGACCCTCCGCAGACTGCGTGGTGCAGCCATGGACCGAGCTGAATGGAGAAGACTTTCATGTATTGCACAGGCCACTACGGCCTTAGTCTGGTAATAAATAAAAATACTTCATTTCTTCTCAATAGAAATGCAGCAGAAAGACATGCACTAAACAAATGACACGATTATACTACAAAAGTTCAATGAAATTGACGCAGTGGTTCATCCCGAACAAAAAAAAATGTAAAATATGTAGATAGTGAACAATTTAATTTATGAATCAATCGCGATTGTTATTTCCAAACACATACTACAAGTGTCATACAGTGATGTTCGTTCGAGTTCGAGACCATGACATCGCCGCGACCAAAACGTTGATTTAGGTTATCGCACGTGATAAGCTTTTTAGCTTTTGCTTTCGTTGAACGAACGATCGATGCCGTGTGTCACTTCGCATGTAGGGGGCTATTATAATGCTATCCATGCACATTAGAGCATGGATTCCCAAACTAAACGCCAAAAACCCTAAAAAAAAACTACGAGTATCATTATGGTCATTCCACAACAAGTACTTAAATTATTGTAATTCTAAGCTGATATCTAATAGCGATCGGAATTGCTCTTTAATTTATCAAAAAATGAACAGCCTTGTTCCTAATAGATGCGTTTCTTTTGCTGATTTCATTGCAGACTTGGCCAATCATTGGAAATCAGCTAAAAATGTTACTAGATTTAAATAATAATATTATAAATCACCGAGCCCCCCAATATGTTCACTGAAATCAAGAAAACAAAACTGTATGTCTGTCACATGGCTCATTGCCAATAGATTATAAATTGAAGCTTTTAGTCATATAGTTACTAAACGTCATAAAGTCAATGTTAATTATTTAATGCAATCTTCAACCAATAGTCGATAAGTTTGCCGATTTTTTACGTTGTAGGAATCGTAGGTACGTTGTCATGAGTTTGGAACCCTACGCTAAAGAGGCAGAGCACCCATAATGAAGCATCAAACCATAATATTATGGTTCCTTTCCCTCTTCGCAACACTTTTTGTACTTTTAAAAAATCTGCAATAACACTAGTTTTGAGTTGTAACATTTGATAAGCCACTTTGTTACGTTTATTTTGTTTACTATGCCGAGTAACACAAACGCATTGGAGTTGCTGCACATTGAAGGTCGATCATCCACATTATCGGCCATTGCATTGATTGCATTGCTCACTCTATTACGACCGTAAATATACGCTGTATATACCCACAATGTAAAAAGTCCTATGTGCTCATTGCGATGTGAACAGTCATCGCGCGGCGTGAGGCGTATCATAGACAGACAGAAAATGAAAAACTTTCTTCCCGATAACGTTTTCTGTGTACCGACCGGTCCGTGGGGAGCATTTTTCATATGCGTGTTGTATGCTAATTGGTTATTATTAACCTTTGATGGTCGACGAAACTGCCCAGAAATTGAGACATCCTAGTTCGAAAAACAATAAAGGGATAGAAGGTATAAACAGTAAATAGTTCTACGTGCTTTACATTTTATGACTTATTTGGCTATGACTTCTTTTTTCACTAATTCAAAATTATGTTTTAAAACTGTATTATTTAACCATTGACATTTGTGTGGTATCCAGGAACTGACATTCAATACTTAATAGTAGTCTATGTTGGTATGTGATGGGGTTTGACAGAGGGCTATGTTGAATTTCTAAAAAAAAAGCTGCATGTGTCCGCAAGCGGGTCCTATTAAAGCGACCGTGTGCCGCTTAAAGCGCACTTGCCTAGTCGTGGTGTTGGGTGGGACTTTAAACAAATTCGTGTGGCTTCAACAGTGTCTGTCCTGGCATCCAGCGGCTGAGTATGAAATGCTATTCCCCGGAAGCAATTCCTAAGATGTGAGCATCATCCCGGCGGAACCTATTGTTCCCGAAACATCAATTTGTTCGAGAACCCGATAATGAAAGAATACGGACTGATTTTACGGCGACGACTCTTAGCGCGAAACAACGAACACGAATAGGAACATGGAACGTTTTAATCCAAGACCAGCAGGGTAAATTGGCACAACTTGCCAATGAGGCACGCCGCATGAAGCTTGAGATCCTGGGACTGAGTCCGTTGGCCAAACTTTGGACAACACAGAACGCCGTCGGGACAAGTTTTGCTATACTCTGGTTTACTAGGTGAACACGCTCCCCGGTATCGCAGAGTTGGCTTCCTACTAAGTGCTCAGGCACACTCTGCGCTTATGAAGTGGGGACCTATGAGTGAAAAGATAATCGAAACCTTATTATAATCCAATGTTATGCGCCAACCGATGCTGCCGATCCGCAAGACAATGATAACTTCTACAGCCTACAACTCAATGCCGTTATAGATACAATTCCGAAGGGTGATATCAAGATCTGAAATTGAAATCGCTGTTACTTTGCCTAACGTCCACCTAGGAACGGCTTGGCTGATACCGTGGGAACTATCTTACCAAGACAGGCAAAATAACAGCGACTTCAACCTGCTTATGTGTTGTTCGGCGTTCGAAGACAGTTCTAGCGATCAGTGGCATTTTTCAGATATTCCTACAAATTGGCGTTACTTATTGGAATTTTTGAAGGGTCAGTTATGGACCAACCCAACTGACCAGCTGAAACGCGCGCTGGTTCGAGCACTTTGAACAACTTTCTCAAGTGCCAGCCAAGCCACCACCACCTCAGCATGATCTGTCTAGGATCCGACGTATAACACGTGTCAATACCGAAGCTCCATCACTGCTAGAGATTCAAACAGCCATTCAAAGCATGAAATCGAATAAAGCCCCAGTGGTCGATCGCATATCAGCCGAGATGCTCAAAGCTGACCCCATGACATCCGGTCAACCACTGCATCGTTTATTTCGTAATATCTGGGACACCGCAACTTTCCCGGTCGACTGGATGCAAGGTATCTTAGTGAAGGTACCCAAAAAGGGTGACCTGACTGTATGCGATAACTAGCCAAGTAGAAACAACGGGATTGTAGCATCGTCGACTTGGCCATCTGAACGAACAGGGAATAGCGAAATTGGTGCAACACAACATGGTAGAAAGATCAACTTTTAGCCAAAACCTCTCGATCCTGCGATCCCTGCATACAAAGTAAACAATGCCGTGAACCTTTCAGCGGGACCAGGCAACGTGTAACGCGGGTATTGGAGCGAATACACGTCTGTCTGTGGTCCAATTGACCCACCGGCGTGAGATGGTTGGCGATACTTTGTATCATTCATTGAGGACCACACTAACTTCTCGAGTTTCGCGAATTTGAAGCTATGGCAACTGCTGCGACAGGAAAGGCAATTTCAAAGCTTACAGTGGATCAAGGAGAGATATTGTTCCAACTGGCAGAAATTGTGGTACAAATCAAAGGGTATTCAAATGGAACCAACAATTGCATACACGCTGCAGCAAAATGGTGTGGCCGGACGCTTCAATAGGACGCTTATTGAGAAGGTGCGTGCTATGTTATTGGACTCCCAATCCGGGTAGAAGCCGTGATATTGATAACAAAACATGATATGATCTTGTTTGAAATAAGAGTAAAAATAACAGGCGAAAATAACAAAAATTTGCACCGAAATATCATAAAAATATAAGGTTCTGCTATTAACAAGAACAAACCAATAGCTCAAGATATTGATAAGTTCTTGTTAATGGCAAAACCTAATATTTTTATGATATTTCGGTGCAAATTTTTGATATTTTCGCTTGTTATTTACTCTCATTTCAAACAAGTTCATATCTATCAATATCGTTGTTTTATTGAAACCGTCTAAGACGAATTAAATACTGTCCATTTAATTCCACCAGTTAATTTTCGTTATCTTTGCAGATGCGTATTTCGACCACAACTGTGTGGTCGTCTTCCAGTGTCTTGTACTTGACTCGAGTACTTGACTAAGTCGAGTCAGGTTCAAGACACTGGAAGACGACCACACAGTTGTGATCGAAATACGTATCTGCAAAGACAACGAAATTAACTGGTGGAATTAAATGGACAGTACTTAATTCGTCTTAGACGGTTTAATACATTCCACTAAAAGAGCTTAATATATTCTTCTGACGTTTTACTGGTAACGAGCTATTATCGTCTGCCCGGGAAGTGCCGAAAGATATGTGGTCTGAAGCAGCCTACACCGGTGTGTATCTTTTGAATCGTATCCCTACAACAAGTCTCCCGTGCAATACGAGGCCAGCGGAGCATTAGTTTGCTATGAAGCCAAACATGAAGAAGGTATGTATTTTCGACTGTAAAGCTTTTGCGTGGATACCAAGCCAATCAAGAAAGAAGCTCGATCCGAAAAGCGTGGAAGTGGTCATGATGGGATCTGCACCCAATGGCTACATACTCTGGGACCGTAAATATCGGAAAATAATCATAGCCGGTGATGTTTAGTTTGACGAGACGAGACTCCCTTATACCACCAAACCAGATGAGACGTCACAAGCTCCATTGGTGAATGGTGGTAATATTCCCGGCCGAACAAGAGGAGGAAGCTGAACGTGTTCAACCTGTTAATGTCGAGATCGGTGCTGAACGTTCACAACCTATTGATGTAGAGACCGATGATGCTTTTGAAGATGCAGATGACCAATTGTACCGTAATGAAATCCAACAAGATGATCCACCACTTAGAACATTGGGGGACCAGCGGACAAACGCGAAACCAACTTCTGGTGATTCATGTTATGCAGATGTCCCACACAAACATATGACGAGATTTCTGGACGAGACGCTAGCAAAGATTATTGGTTTCAAGCGCTGCACAGCGAACTTCAATCCCTCAAAGCAAACAACGTGTGGGAGCTAACGACGTACCTAGAAGGCATAAAACCCCTGACATCAAAGTGGGTATTCCGGCTGAAAGAGGATGAAAATGGCAGGCCTATCCGATACAGGAAAGGCTAGTTGCGAAAGGTTATCTCCCGAAACCAGGATGAGATTTTGAAGAAACTTACGCACTAGTGGCAAGGTTGGCCACAATCCGTGTAGTGTTGGCTGTTGGAGTTCGTCGCAAGTTCCACTCCCACCAAATGGACGTAAGGACTGCTGTCCTGCATGGTCGTCTCAAGGAAATCATCTATATGAAACCTCCGGCTGGTGTTAAAGCAAAGCCTGATGAAACATGTCGTTTAATCAAATCGCTATATGGTCTCAAACAATCACCTCGATGCTGTACTGAGCGCTTTAACGACGAACTCCTCAAAATTGGATTTTCCAGATCGAAGCACGATTATTGTCAATATACCAAGCTGATTGCAGACGATGAACTAATAATCATTCTGTATGTGAATGATCTGTTGGTTGCAAGAGGAAATCTTTCATCGATTCGGAAACTAAAGCTAGACCTGGCCAAGCTTTTTGAAATGTCGGACTGTGGAGAACTTCGTCATTTCTTAGGAATCAAGGTAGATTACAACTATGAATACGGAGTGATGCAGCTTTCACAAGGTCCAAGTATCGACTGATTGATGAAACGTTGTGGGATGTCATTGTCACTGGACCTGACGGAACAACACATCGATGAACCATATCGGGAAATGTTGGGATCGCTAATGTACCTCATTCTGTGCGTGCGACCAGATATTTGTTTTCCGATTGGATACTTGGGTCGTTTCCAGCAAAATCCTCAACATTGAGAAGTACTACAACGAGTGGTTCGGTATATACACGGAACAAGAGACATAAAACTATTATTCCAACGGGACGTTCATCATTAATTAGATATGCAGATGCGGATTGAGCTTCGGACACAAACGATCGAAAATCGGTGAGCGGTTACCTGTTCAAGATGTTTGACTGTTCGGTTTCCTGGTGCAGCAAGAAACAACTTACCGTAGCAATATCATCCAGTGAAGCTGAATATGTTGCTTTAAGCATGGCTGTCACTGAAGCAATTTGGCTTCAAGGAATTCTAGAGGACCTGCAAGAAGCTATTAAACCAACTACCATCTATGAGGACAACAGAGGCTGTATCTGTATGGCGAAGAACTTAGCAACAAAGCGGACGAAACACATAGATATTAAATATCATTTTCTTACGTAATCATGTGGCTTCTGGATCTCTAAAAATAGAACCTATCAAAACCCAGGACCAACTAGAAGATATGTTCACCAAGGCATTGGATTTCTCAAGGTTCAAAACTTTACGAACTAGCCTTGGACTGACTGATACTAATACTCCACGCTATCCTAGAAACCCCTTAGTAACATAATTTGTTGATTGAAAATAAATAATAATTCATTAATTTGCTATCGCTAACTTTGGACGTCTTTCCTTAAATCCTCCGAAGTTTCTTCAAACAAGTAGAACCACCTACTCTACAAAAATCAAATTTCTAACTCGCGTAAACCGATTTTATTTGCGTTCAACTTATAGTGCATCATTGCGCAAGGGGCGATTCAAGTGTGACGTCCACTACTTTTTGAGATTTCAAGACCCCCCTCCTCCATATGTCACGCTTTTTGTATACCTAGTACATGCACTGACACAAAATCATAGACCCCTCCCTCCTAAAGCTTGTGACATTATTTTTGTACGACCCCCAACTAGTGCACATTGTTCGCAACCAGTAATGAAACTTACGACTTATAGGAGAAAAAAATATGTTCGTGAGTTCAAAAATTATATAATATCCTCTGATAAATTGTGTTACCACTAGAAGAATTTTTGATATCATTTTTGTTATTTTGACAACTAATTAGCCAGATTAATTATACATGTTGTCACAATATTTTTCAGAAATAAACATCTCCCCTTGTTATAATTTTGTTATGCATTATTAATCGGGTAGAGGTTGAAGTCCGAATACGCATAGATTATGAGAATCACAAAAATATATAAAAACTCAAAGGTGCAGCCCAATCGGGTTGTACGCAAAGGTGACGTAGGACTACGTAGCTATTCGAAATTGATAGTATTTGCCTTAATAATTTGTGTCGTTTTATTAACATTGAGCAAACTGCTCGGAGGCTAACTGAATCAAGAAGTCGAATAGTTGTTGCCAGTTGAGTCTCTAACCGTGGAATTAACATGACTCATGGGCCGCTGGAAGCCACTCGACTGGCTTTCAGTCGAGGACATCACAATCCTTACTTTGGCACGAACGCTTACATCGCGGGCGAAGACCAAACGTTGCATATAAATATATTTGTGTTTGGTTTCACGCCACTTCTGATTCTGCTTATTTCTCCTTTATTTCGGCCATTTTTGAGGATGGTGTCCTCCAAAAAGGTCTTTATGCATACAAAAGAAGGTTGATCCGACAATCCGATATGAACTTTCTTTAAAGTGCAAAACTCAATCGTAACTAGAAAATTTGATAGCGCGGCGGAGGGAGATGATGCAATTAATTTGAACGGGCGGGTGGAATCACTAACAGCAACCAAGCTACCACGCCAAACCCGATGCCGTCGAAACATTCCATTTTCGCAATTAACTCTTTCTTTCCATAAAATACTGGTCCTGAGAAGAACCAATTTTCTTTTCCCAATGCGTCTTTCCAATAACTAACTGCATCCAAACGCTTGACAGTACTAGAGATGTCGTAAAATCCCGATTAATCGATTAGTAACTAATCGATTTTCTCGATTCCTGTCGATTATTGAATCGATTGATCGTTGGATAATAATCGATTCAAAATTAATCGATTATTACAACGATGAATCGATTAATCGAAGTAATCAATTAATTTGCGACATCCTTATGATGTCGTAAAATCTTGATTAATCGATTAGTAACAAATCGATTACTCTCGATCTCTCTCGATTATTGAATCGATTAATCGTTAGGTAATGATCGATTCAAAATTAATCGATTGTTACAACGATTAATCGATTAATCGAAGTAATCGATTAATTTACGACATCTCTAGACAGTACCTTGCGTTGAAATTGTCCGACCGCCTTCGTGCTGCTGTGACCGATCCGCTGCATCGAATGTCTAGTAGTAGTAGTAAAATTCTTCTTTATTTACACAATTTTTGTTCTACAATTATTTTTAACATGTACAGTGATCGGCCGGCTTGGCCCTCCAACTTCAATTTTAATTATTATTATTATTATTATTTTTATGTTTCTACTTAATTTTTAAAATATAATGTATCATGACGGCCTTCAGCAGGCGCTAGTGTGTTTTTTAAAATTTGATAACCTAACTACTATGTACACTAATATTTACAATAAAAATTTGATAACCTAGATTGGAACTAGCGCCCTAAGCGCTTGTTGGTCAGTGCAAGCAACGGACCCTAAACTTTCTTTACACTCACCAAAGCGTTCATGTAAGGTTTTATTCCGGCCAGACGGTGGACCTCAGATGTTCTTGTCCTGGGAGGGTGTTAAGGATCATCCTCAGGAATTTGTTTTGGACCCGTTGAAGTTTGAGGTGGTGGGTTTTAGCGCAGCTCTCCCAGACCGGCATGCCGTATTCGATCACAGGGAGGATGATTTGCTTGTAGACAGCAAGCTTATTTTCAGGGACAATGACGACCGGCGGTTGATCAAAGGGTACAGTAGTTTCAACAAGACGTTACACTTTGTCACCGTTTTGTCAACCTGCTGCCTGAAAATAAGCTTGCTGTCGAGGTCAAGCCAAGGTAGTCGGCCTCATTGGCCCATTCCACAGTCGTGCCATTGAGGATGATTTTACAGTCCCAGGCGGAACAAGTTTAGGGATTTGGAGTGGGGAAAATGATGACCTGGGTCTTCGCCGCGTTGATACAGATCTTCCAGCTGGTGAGGTACTCTGTCAGGGCATCCAGGCCTCGTTGGAGTTTTGCCACTAGCGCTCTGATCACTCTACCGTTGTAGACGATGGATGTGTCATCTGCGAACAGAGACAGAATGCCGCCTTCTGGAGGTTCTGGCATGTCGGAGGTGAACAGATTGAAAAGCAGGGGCCGAGGATACTGCCCTGGGGACGCCTGCGACGATGTTGTGCGCATTGGAACTCGCTCCGCTGATTGAGACCCGAAATGTCCTTGCCGACAGGTAATTGTTGATGATTTTCACCAGGTAGCTGGGAAGATTGTAGCGTTGTAGTTTGTACACCAGGCCATCATGCCATACATTGTCAAATGCCTTCTCGACATCGAGTAAAGGCCATGGCGGATGTTTTCGAGACAAATTTGTTCCGTCTGAGGACGTTGGTAACCCAGGTCAGTTGGTGTACAGTTGACCGACCGCGTCAAACCAAACTGTTCCTCGAGCAAGATGTTGAGATTTTCGGCAGACTCAAGTAACCGGTGATGAATAGCTTTTTCGAATAGCTTGGATAACCCTGAGAGAAGGCTGATGGGTCGATAACTTTTGGGAGAGGAAGGATCCTTCCCAGGCTTCCGGATGGGGATGACTTTCGCTGACTTCCAGGACGATGGGAAGTAGCTGAGCCGGAGACACTGATTAAAGATCAGTGAGAGGTGCTCAAAGAACGGAGCACTCATGTGTTTGAGCTCGAGATTCAGGATGCTGTCGAAGCCTGGGGCCTTCATGTTCTTCGACGATTTGATATAGGCCGTCAATTCGCCAGCTGAGATCTCCAACTCCTCCGAGAAGTCGTTGGGAATCAAATGGATGTTGTTTGCATGCTCGTTGACGGCTGCTTCGTGAGGACTGGTGATGTTCTGCCCAAGATTGTGTGAGCTGACGAAGTGACGACCTATTTCAGCGACCTTCTCTGCAGGAGTTATCAAGCGATCCTTCGAGCCATTATTGTCTGAGTGGGATCAAAGGTGGAATGGGCCGAGGCTTGGATTTTAGAATTTTGGTCATTTTCCAGAACGGCTTAGCATAATCTGGGAGAGTGCGGATCTTATTCGAGAAGTCGTTATTTTGAGGTCCACCATTCTGGCCTTGATAATTTTTGTGATTCGATTGCAGCGTGCCTTAAGCTCAGGCAGTCCAGTACGCTGAAACTGCCTGCGAGTGACATTCCGCAATCGAATCAAATCTTTGGTGAGTGTATCGATGTTTAAGGAGTTGCTTACCTGCCGAGCCGTCGGTACGTGTTGCTCTCGGGCCGCCGTGATCGCCTCCTCGATAGCGCACAGCTGGCGGTCGATACTTTCCGGCGTCTCCGGACGCACCTCGTAGTCAACGGTGTTATCGACGCACTGCTGGAAACGCTGCCAGTTCACTCGGTGGTAGTTCCGCCGTAACTGCTGGTGCCGATTGACCGAGGAGCCCAGTTCCGCCACCACCGGATAGTGATCCGAACTGAGCTCCTGGTATACAACCGGCTGCGAGACGTGGTCACTCAGGTTTGTTACGTAGAGGTCGAGCGTTGCGTGGGCACCGGACCGACTCAGCCGAGTGGGGGAATCCGGGCTCAGGATCGTGTAGTGGCCTTCCTCCATGTCGTTGCTCCAGATGGTGCCGATGGTGCCGCATCGAATGTCGAACCGAATCCCGATCAAAACGGCTCGCGCGCGCCGAATAGCAGCTTTCTTGTATTTAATAAATTAAGCCCAGTAGCCCCGCCCCTTTATGATCTAATATGGGTGTAAATAAAATGTGCACTCATAACGATTAATGAAGGGGCGGGGCTAATGGAATTACTTCATTAGATATAAGAAAGCTGCTTTTGACGCGCGCGAGCCATTTTGATCGGGATTCCGCAGCAGACAACGGACCTTTCGGAGAATGACAAATTCTAAGAATCTTATGAAATTTTCTCGCAAGATTCTGAATTTGGTTATGAGCTGTTGGTTATCTAAGATGCGTATTATTGTGAAGAGTAACAACATAAATTTGACTCAAGACGAAGTTTCTTCATATTACCAAACATTATCTCTTGGCATCTGTCTGTCCGAGCGACGTTCACCGATGGGTGGTTGCTGTAGATAGTTTCCACAGAGGTGGTGTCTTCATTGATTTTATACAAAAGAAGGTTGACCCGACTATCCGAAATAAACTTTCTTTCAAGTACAAAACTCAATCGTAAATAGCGAATTTTATAGCGCGTCGAGGGAGATAATGCAGTAAATTTTAATGTATGAAATCACTTGCAGCAACCAAGCTACCACGCCAAACCCGATGCCACCGAAACAGTCCATTTTCGCAATTAACTCTTTGTTTCCATAAAATGTTGGTCCTGAGAAGAACCAATTTTCTTTCACCAATGCGCCTTTCCAATAATTAACTGCCTCCAAACGTTTGTCGGCACCTTGCGCTATAACTGTCCAACCGCCACTCGATGATTTTTCGTTCAGCCTCCAAAAGTCGAAATATTTTTAGCATTGCCACCCACTCAGTGCTGCTGTGTCCGCTCCGCTGCATTGAATGTCGAACCGCTCTCTGTGGAATCCCGATCAAAATGGCTCGCGCGCGCCGGAAAGCAGCTTTTTTGTATTTAATAAATTAAGCTCGTAAGCCCCGCCTCTTTGTGATCTGATATGGGTGTAAATATAATGTGCACTCAACGTTTAATGAAGGGGCGGGGCTAATGGAATAACTTCATTAGATATAAGAAAGCTGCTTTTCGGCGCACGCGAGCCATTTCGATCGAGATTCCGCAGACAACGGACCGTTCGGAGAATGACAAATTCTAAGAATCCTATGAAATTTTCTCGATTCTGAATTTGGTTATGAGATGTAGTTTATCTTAGATGCGTATTGTTACGAGGAACGACAACAATTTCTTCAGAGTTTCTTCATATTGCAAAACATTAGCTTTCGGCATCTGGCTGTCCGAGCGACGTTCACCGTTCATGGTTGCTGTGTAAAGTTTCCACAGAGGTGGCGTCTTCATTGATTTTATACAAAGCTACCATTTTATACAAAAGAAGGCTGATCCGACTATCCGAAATAAACTTTCTTCAAAGTGCAAAACTCAATCGTAAATAGCGAATTTGATAGCGCGTCGGAGGGAGATGATGCAATAAATTTGAATGTATGGGATCACTAACAGCAACCAAGCTACCACGCCAAACCCGATGCCACCGAAACAGTCCATTTTCGCAATTAACTCTTTCTTTTTATAAAATGTTGGTCCTGAGAAGAACCAATTTTCTTTTCCCAATGCGCCTTCTGTCCAATAACTAACTGCATCCAATCACTTGCCGACACCTTGCGTTGCAACTGTCCGACCGCCACTTGATGATTTTTCGCTAAGCCTCCAAAAGTTGAAATAAATTTTCAGCATTGCCACCCACTCCATGCTGCAGTGTCCGCTCCGCTGCATTGAATGTCTAACCGCTCTCTGTGGAATCCCGATCAAAATGGCTCGCGCGCGATGAACAGCAGCTTTCTTGTATTTAATGAATTAAACTCGTGAGCCCCGCCTCTTTGTGAGCTGATATAGTGTAAATATAATGTGCACTCATAACGGTTAATAAAGGGGCGGGGCTAATGGGATTACTTCATTAGATATAAGAAAGCTGCTTTTCGGCGCGCGAGCCATTTCGATCGGGTTTCCACAGACAACGGACCGTTCGGAGAATTATGAATTCTAAGAATCCAATGAAACTTTCTCGAAAGATTCTGAATTTGGTTATGAGATGTTGTTTTTCTAAGATGCGTATTGTTGCGAGGAATGACAACAGAAATTTGACTCAAGACGAAGTTTCTTCATATTACCAAACATTATCTTTTGGTATCTGTCTGTCCAAGTGACGTTCACTAATGGGTAGTTGCTGTAGGTAGATAGTTTTCACAAAGGTGACGTCGTCATGGATTTTATACAAAAGAAAGTTGATCCGAAATAAACTTTTTTCAAAGTTCAAAACTCAATCGTAAATAGCGAATTCGATAGCGCGTCGTAGGGAGATGATGTAGAAAATTTCAATGGATGGATCACTAACAGCAACCAAGCTACCACGCCAAACCCGATGCCACCGAAACGGTCCATTTTCGCAATTAACTCTTTCTTTTTATAAAATGTTGGTCCTGAGAAGAACCAATTTTCTTTTCCCAATGTTCCTTTCCAACTAACTGACACCACAATTTGTAATAAATTTTCAGCATCGGCACTGGCGGTGTGGGATCGCCACAGTGCTATTTTTATGGTCAACCTTTTCTTCATATGAAATTCTGGTTCGTTGAGGTTGAATGATCTGCAGCAACACATCGAGCACCACCACCAATGCGATGGATTTTCTTTGAAAATGTTATTAGCGCCTCCGTGATGCTGTGTCCGCTCCGCTACGATCGCTTTGATGCGTCTGCTATGCGTAAAATCTTGTTCAAACTGAGGGTTAGATCCAAACCCGCAAGTGATTGATTTTTGATGTCTGTGCTAGTGATTGGTTAGTTTACCTATTTCTAAACTTTTTATCAATTATCGATAATAAATAGTCAGAAATCAGTACTTTTAAATAGATACAAAGAAACGTTGACTCATCCTTGATCGAATGGTAGAAAAAAATTGAAAATCCATCGAGAAACGGCTTAGATATTAAAGTTTAAAGTCTATCATATTTTCGTGACGGTCCCCGATTTTCGCAATCGTAAAGTGTACCCCAATATAGAAAACACAGACGTAGTCCTACGTCAAAAGGAGGGGTTTCAGGGGAAAATTATTTATGACGACTCTACTTTTCCAATACGCAAAATTATTTAAAAATTTAAAATTGAAAAAATATCAAATCTTGGAGTGGAGATTTTTAAAACACAAGTTAAACATGCAAGCAAAGTGTAGTGTCGATTCCTTCTTCTTCTTGGCATTACATCCCCCTGGGACAGAGCCGCATCACAGCTTAGCACTTAGCACTTCAGCACTTCCACAGTTATTAACTGCGAGGTTTCTAAGCCAAGTTACCATTTTTGCATTCGTATATCATGAGGCTAGCATGATGATACTTTTAGCTTGTATGCCCAGGGAAGTCGAGATAATTCGAAAATTGTTTTCGGTACATTTTGTTGTACAAGAAAAGAAGAAAAAAACGCTTCTATAATTTGAGATAATCACTGCTATTCCAATTCCATTCAAATTGGCGCTAATTAATAACATCGCACTAGTCTACGTATTCATCGTGCGAGACAAATATTTATCCAAACCAACCACATGAAGCAAACACTAACTTAATTAATCGAATATCGAGCAGTGTGCGACACCAGATATGGAACCATAAACTGACCGGAATGACCCCGTGTTAGATGCATTGTTGTTTGATAATTGGTAAAGTTTCACCTATTTGTGGTGGCGGAGATCCAAGCAATGTATTACTCATCCGCCCAGTGCGCATCATTCCGGTGAGAATAAAACAAGATAAGATTTGCTAGAAAACATTTACGGATGATTAGGGTGTTCTCGAATAAAAAGTTAAACTAGTATTGTATGGGTAGATGCTGAACGCCGATTGCCTTGTGGACTGGCGACATTTCAATGTGTCATGAGCATTACGTATTATATATTTCAGGGTCTCCAGTAGCCTTGAGAGTAAAGGCGTAAGATTTCCAATCCGGAGATGGCGAGTTCGGTCTAGGATGTTTTGGGATGGAAACTTTCTCGACACCCTGGACATAACGTATCCATTGTAATTGCCACACAAGATACATACTCATTCAAAAGCTTTCAATTAATAACTGAGAAAATGCTTTAAAAAATACTAAGTTGAAAAGCAGTTAAGCAAAAGATCCAGATGAAATGTGAAACCATTGGAGGAAAAGATATTGAGGCACTCAGTCAATCAAGCAGCCGATTTTACAAAGATCGAAAAATACCTGACATCAATACTTACTACGAACCGAAGAGTTTTTCTAAACGAATGGAACAAAATATTTGCTACCCGAAGTTCGAGCTTAACTCAATAACAAAACAAAAGTTGTAATTGAATTGTAGTGACTGTATTATACCACTGGAGCTGTAGAATAGCCTCAAGTACTTATGTCAATTCCTCTGTTAATTTAGTTTAAAAATTGTGAATCACTACTTTTCTAACATTGAGACACCCTATTGCTGATGAAATACGATACCAATCTGATTAGGTGCAGCAAAATTGACTTACCTATATCGGGCAGCAGCGAATTTGAATTCCCTAAAAGACCCATTGTTCAATTCGGATGGCCGCCTCCGGTACTGCTTCCTCTTCCAATAGATGCCTGTTTTCTACGCACTTCACGGCAGCTAGGTCACATCCACCACAATCCGGATACTGCTGGGTCTACTTCTTCTCCAGTTCCCTGAGGAACGCACAACGGAACACGGACCAGACCAGAAAACAAAATAATCAGAGCGACTTTGTTCCGCACCCTTGTCTATTTCCTTTACCCCCTGAAAAACCGACGAATGCAATGGCGAGTAATACTTTCAAGGGGAACTTTTCCTTGTTCTGAAAAACCCGTTTTCGACCGGAATTCAGGCGTTTTGGGTAACAAATTCTAGCCTCTGGGCGCACGCAATATTAATTTATCAGCTTTTAACGTTCTAACGAGTGTAGCACAAAAATTTCTATGCAAAAAATAATATTTTCAACGTCAACGATTGAATCCGGATTGGTGCACTGTAGAATCAAGTATTTTTTGCTCTCTGTGACGACGACGACGACGACAGTCGCGAGAGAGGCGATGATGAATCAAATCAAAGGTGCTCGATTCGAGCAGCTTGGAAATTTTGACTTTGACGTTTTGATTTGTTCCTTTGGGGAAACGATACCCTATACATGGCAACCAAATTTGACGAACTTATCGTTTGCTTTCAAAAAACCCAAATTAATCCACCTAGCGGTGACGATGCCTTTCTCGATTAAATCAAGATATACTGAAGGTGGTAACTTCGTTTTTTTTCCAATTCCTATCTACCAAAAATGTTGGCAATTTTGATTTCGTGTAAAATAAGCATAATAAACTATTGACGATTAAAGGTTGCATGAAGAAGAAGAAGTCGAAGGATGATATTTGAAAAATATTGCATGGGGAAGCATACGGGAAGTTTTTTAAAACTCTCCTCAAAAATTCTAGAAGCAATTTAATTAAAAACGGTTAGCAGTACGGGGTTGGACTTTCCTTCTACTGAATAATAAACGCAATTTTTCGATTTCAAATTTTATTTTATGATATCATACTTGATACATAGTATAAGAAAAGTCCAACCCCGTACTGCTTTCTGTTTTTAATTAAACCGCTTCTAGAATTTTTGAGAAGAGTTTTAAAAAACTTCCCGTATGCTTCCCCGTGCAATATTTTTCTAATATCATCCTTCGACTTCTTCTTCTTCATGCAACCTTTAATCGCCAATGTTATAATCAAGTTATGACGATCGTGAAATTTTCTTTCATCCATTTTTGACAGAGAAATTATTTCAAGTATTGTTATTTGTAATACATATTGATATAATTGTTACGATCAACTGGTCGGGTTGGTATATAACATCATGGGTCTCCAAGACTTCTATAAAAGGTTCGATTTCGGAGTGAAATGTACACGAACATTTTGAAAATTAAGCCAATTATTCCCAAGGCCGACTAGAATATGACGTCAAATACATTTAAGATTATTCAACCAACGACACCCCCACCCCCCTTCGCCAAGGCCCCGATGCCATTTTTGAACAATCTATATAATAAAAATGAAATGGTCTGTGTTCGTATCCGCATAACACGAAAACGGCTGGATGGATTTTCTTCATTCCTTCAGCAAATATGTTCGTAATCGTTTCCGACGGGTTTATATTATATTTCCTTATTCAAAAATCACGAATAAGGTTGAGTAAATAGTGAAAAACTAAAATTATGATAAGAAAATTATTTTGAGCTTTTTAGTGGAATGCTTTCACCTGTCATAAGACGAGTTTAAACAATCCCATTGAATTCCACCACTTAATTGTATCCTGACAGATACGTATTTCGACCTCAACAGTAAGGCCGTCTTCAGTGTCTTGTACTTGACTCGACTTAGTCGTCGTCAAGTACAAGACACTGAAGACGGCCTTACTGTTGAGGTCGAAATACGTATCTGTCAGGATACAATTAAGTGGTGGAATTCAATGGGATTGTTTAAACTCGTCTTATGACAGGTAAAATTATGATTTGTATGGGAATTTCGCATGGGCAGTTCACAACGCTCTTTATCGCCTACTATGCAGGACAACGTCTGCCGGGTCGACTAGTTCCTTAATATAATTAGAAGACAAACAAAACCGCATACATAATATAATATGAAAATAAGGAGATGTATAAAAAGAAAACTATATTCAAATTTGCTCGTGAAATCACCCAAACTTCACCATAACTCCACACCATCCATCATACCACACACCACCCAAACCAAACAGCATGTTGAAGCATCAATGAAACCCCTTTTTTTCCCTTCCAATGTATGACTCAAAACAAACGCAAACACCACCATGGCCACGAGCGTACGAACCAGCAGTTAATCGGGTCGTTATCGAGTGCAATTTCTGTTGCCAACGATGAAACTTACAACTGTGTTGGTGCGAATGCTCCGATAAAGTATAATGGCAATAAACATCATCGAATCGGCTCTCAGCTTACACGCTAAAAATGAACTACTCAAAATTGAGTCGAATCCGACTCATTTTCATTAAAAACGGGACAACTCAAAATTTGAGTAAAAGATACTACTTCAATAAAATGATGATTTCGCGAAAGTTAAGCTTGGCCTTCCATCAATTTCTAATACGACAGATGCGAATCAAGTTTATCTATCTATCTAAGTGCATTTTACGACAAACAGACTCCTAGTTTAAGTGTAATCATCATTTTATTGAAGTAGTATCTTTTACTCAAATTTTGAGTTGTCCCGTTTTTAATGAAAATGAGTCGGATTCGACTCAATTTTGAGTAGTTCATTTTTAGCGTGTAAAAGTGCGTGCGTTGTTCGTCGATAGTTTTCGTGTTCAACACGTTCCACATTGCAAGCTTTGAGAGGCTTTGCTCGTTGCGTTAGCGTTATCGAAATTGCCGTAGCGAGGATTCTAACCCATCGAGCGAGCGTAATTTATATTACAGCATGGTAGCTACTCAATGCTCGTAGTCCCGATTATATGGGAAAAAATGGAAAACTGCCTAAACCATTTTCCTTGTCAGCTGCGAACCCATTAATCAATCTTGATGAAATTAAATAGCATGTAATTAGAAGAGTGGCTCTGCGGAATGCAACTTGTTGCGATAAAATCAGTTAAGTCTAAGTACATGAAAATCGTGTGAGTTTTTGAGGTTGAAAAAGTGACCATACAGACACACGAACATACACACACACATACATACACACACACAGACATCACCTCGATTCATCAAACTGAGTCGAATGGTATAAGAAACTTTACTATCAGATGTTCATGTAAAAAGTTCGTTTTTAGAGTGAAATGATAGCCTTTCGGTACAACTTTGTTGTACGAGAAAGGCAAAAAGGGTTTTTACCTCAATATCTTATTTTATGAGCTGTAATATGTAACAGCTTGTGGATATGTGGAAACCAAAGTTTATAATAGTAAAGTTGCACAAAGAGGATCTGCTTACACTGATTCTGAACGATGCTCTAAACTCAAGCTCTATCTACACGCAAAAAATGTTGCGGTTGAAACTACCATTCCGAGGGTTAATTTAAGAATACGCACCGACGATTTTCAGCAGACAACAATACCCGTTTGATTTTACCATGCGCGCAGTAAAAATCAACTGTGGTCGTGGTGGAATGTTGTTACATGAACTGAATCAGAGGTGAATTTGTCCGAATGCATGGTTAATTTAACTGAAAATTTGTGGTTGTTTTAAAAACATGGCGTAGTCTACACTACTAAAAATCCACACATATTTATTGGCAAAAATCCACACAGAAAAAAATAAAACTATACAAACAAATGTAATGCGCTTTCTATCTGAAAAGCGGCTTATTTTCTTTAAAATGAGAGTAAAAATCGTCTCCGTAAAATGTTTGTATTTTATATAAAAGTATTTTGTTTCGAGGCTGTGTGTAAAATTAAAAGTACGCGCTTTCGTCACAGAAGTTCAAGAAATGTTAAACCATCTTACGTAAACAACACATAGCCGGTGCTGTGACACCGAACGATGGAAAGAGAAAAAAAATGCTTGTATTTTTCTTCACTCACAAACAGTTTGTTTTCGTCTTTGAGAATCCACAATCGAACAAAAGTAGTGAAGCGAGTGCATCCGATGCAAATCGCGCTATGGTCAAGGTTTTGGTGGTAAGTAACACTTTAATTAAGACTTTAATACATTAAAAAAGTGTCAATTGAGATGTTGTTTTTTTAATCTTATGAAAGTTATCAAGACATTATTTATTTACAGCATCTTTCCGACTCTTCTATTCTTCCGGCGCAGCAAACTTCACCCGATATGGCGATGGCGAAACCAAGCCCCCAACTGTCCTGCAGTGGCCACCTAATCAGCATTGTCTTCAATCAACATATCGGGAAAACTGGAGTTGATCAATGGACATCAATTCTTACTCAAATAAATAAATAAATTATGTTAATGTAAAATAAAAACTAAAAATTATCAATAACAAGAATCCATAAATTTTCCCTATTTTATTCTTTAATGGTTTGACAGTATTAAAAAAACCATAAACGAAACATACTTTTTATCAATTTAAAAGTATTCGTACTTTTATTTTTCATAGTTTCTATTTGACAGTTCTACAATTGATTTTTAAAAGTTCAAACTTTCAATTTCATATATGACAACCTTACCGATTATGAATCGAAAGTTGACGAACTTTTATTTTAATGATCCGCGACTCTCTACGAAAAAGAACTAACGAAACTTTTTATTTTAACCAACGGTTTTTTTAATTCGATTAACGTTATTTTTTTGTGTGCATAGATTTAACTTATGATGTATATCAGTGCACACATAAACCATTCTCCACGCGAACTACTAATAAAATATATGTCCAAATAAGCTTTATGTGTGATCTCGTATTAGCAATTATTTAATTTATGTGTGGTTCTATATCGATTATATTAGGGTGGAGCTATTGCAAAAATTTATAACGGCGACACATATATCTTATATAGATATTTTTGGCAGTGTACAAAATAATAATTGTTACCATGGAATTTTTTTCTGTGTAGTAAAAGGGCGAATGTCGCAAGAGAGAATTCTCTTCATCAGCTTCCCCAGGTTTCATCAGGGTGGCTGGGTTTTCGATTCCCGGTGTCTTGGCAATTTTCGGATTGGAAATTGTCTCGATTTCCCTGGGCATAAAAGTATCATCGTTCAAGCCTCATGATATACGAATGCAAAAATTGTACCTTGCGAGACGGCAATGTCCCAATGGGGGATGTGATGCCAGTAAGAACAAGAGTAAACATCGCAAATTAAATATCTTGGCTGTGCATATGCACAGCATATGTTTCGAAATGGTGTGCATATACTATTAAACTTCCATAATAAACATAAGTACGCAAACCGCAAGAACAAAAATTAAGGACATATTCTTCATCTGCCAAGCAGGATATTAGCTGAGTGGTGCGAATAGAATCAATTTAGTTGTTAAACTGATGCCAAATTTTCTATTGTGCCGGTTTTTCACATTCGCTTTTAAGGTGTGCAACATATTATCACAGACAAACAGACATAACACTCGTAAAATTTTCATCGTTCACTGATTTACTGGTCAATTTAAATAATCATTAGTTGGCCAATCGATCACTCGTGGCGCGCGCATCGGATTTGCTAGAGTTTGACGTTTGCTCACTACCGCCATCTGGTTCGTGATTTGCCTAACTAACTGAAATCAACAGATGTCGTTAGTGTTTGCACGACGATGATTTTGACGAGTAAATGTTCAATGTGTTATGTCTGTTTGTCTGTGATATTATTGTCCCTCGATGGATAGTTATTCTTTGGTGGAATAAACGGGATCTTTTTATTTTTGCCTTTCTCGTACAACGAAGTTGTACCGAAAGGCTATCATTTCACTCCGAAAACGAACTTTTGATAGAAGCCTCTGAGATCCATAGTGTTATATACCAATCGACTCAGCTCGACAAACTGAGCACATGTCTGTCTGTCCGTGTGTATGTATGTGTGTGCACAAAAGCTATAAAAATCATTGGACAACTTTTCGTATAGCAATCTTTCACCGATTTTCTCGCAACAAGTTTTATTCGACACTATTGAATTTGATAACGATCGGTCATTGCGTTTAAAAGTGATGAAGAAAATGGTACATCGTACCATATAAACCCTATATGATGTTGGTGTATTAACTAAATGCGAGAAAGGCACCACCAACGCTAGGTGGATTAAACTGGGTTTTTACATTTGTTGCTACTGCATTTGGATCAGTATACTGTAGTAATAATTAATATTAGGTAATCGTGTGTAACATGTGATGAAATATTTTGCATTTCCGTAATCAAAGTACCACAATATGGCAAATACCTTAGCGGCGCTCAATCGAGAGAGACAGAGATGAAATAGCAAAAATCGTATTCTACAAAATTGTTCGGATGGTCGAAGTCATCAAGTTTAATTTGAAATTCAATCACTTGGCGTCTAACTGGCGTCCATCGCAATGGTTCCAACCAAGGATGTTAACGATCATTCAGTAATTTAAAAAGTTATCTGGATGGTTGGAACCAAGGATGTTAACGATCATTTAGTAATTTGCGTTCGATTATTTAGCAGTTTGTCAATAACACATTCCAGAAGCTGAATTTCAAAATACGTTGTATGGTGGACTTCTAGTGCAAAGGATTTTCTACAACTCTGCCTAATGGTTCGTGGTTTGAATTCCACTAGTAACGGATTAACGGATAACAAAATTCCAATCATTTAGTTTAAGTTACTGCAACTAGCGCTCTAACTCCGTTATTAGTTGATTTCTAATAACGAACCATTAGGCAAAGTTGTAGAAAAACCTCCGCACTAGAAGTCCACCATACAACATATTTTGAAATTCAGCTTATGAACTGTGTTATTGACAAACTACTAAATGATCGAACGCAAATTACTAAATGATCGTTAACATCCTTGGTTCCAACCATCCAGATAACTTTGTAGAAGACGGCAACTCTTTCCAAGTCTTATAGATCTCGAGATATCCACCTCATTAAATTGCATGTAAGCTAGCGCCACCAAGCAGATGTGTGTCGAACTAATCTGATAATCACAAATCTGAAAGATTTGAAAATAATAAATATTTATAAATATTTTTTCTGATTTTTATTCCGAGTTTGTTATAGCATCCGCGGATATTCACCACCGGTGCGAAACATGATTGCACTTCAACAACCTTGATAGAAACAACCGATGCGAGAACAAGTGCGTAAATAAAATATGAACGCAATTTGTTCTTATACTAGACACTCATTTGGATACACACCGGTGGGGATCGTCTTAAGCGCCTGCTTTGGCAAAAAAGTATTAGAAATATTAATATAATAAACAACATTAAATTTGTTTACGTGTAGGAATGCAACACAAAACCACTCGTTACGAAATTTCTCGAGATTTAGGGTCTGTCTCAATTGGATAATTAAACTCAAATTAAACTTAGAAGTGACAGTTCAATAATTATCGAATAACCCTGCTGGATGAGCAGGATTACTTTTGACACATATCGAATCATTATTAATCGATGTCTTATTGGATTTGCTGGGTAGCACGCAGCCATTCTTATGGCCGGGTGATTTTTTAATTTTTGAACTGTCAGTTTTAAGTAAAATTAAATTTAATTCGGGAAATGAGACAGAGCCTTAGCAGTTGATTGGAGCAGGGATGTATGTAAACCATCGTAAAGTAATGTAGAGTCTCGCGCATTTGTGCGTCCTCATGCAGCATGAAAAGAGAAATTCGAAGAGAGGGAAATGTTTGAAATCCAAGTAAATGCAAAATAAATTTGTTTATGGGTGATTTCAAAATATCCCTCAACTGGCTTGACCACAGAAAAGTGGCTCCATCCGCAGCTCCCAGGATATTAGCACAATGTAAACAGGCCCTCCTTATAGCCGTGCGGTAAGACGGCAAGACCATGCTGAGGGTGGTGTGGTAGTAGCGGATTGTGTTAAAATAATAATCGGAGATACGAAATGAAAGCATGGATTATTTGAATGAGATTTGAATTTCTAAATCGAAGCAATCGGCGTTCGAATAGTAGGCGCCCATTAGCACACGAATATGAACTCGATTGACAGAACAAAACAAAGAACGAGACGATACTAATTCGAATACATGTGAGTACTCATCCCATGATAATTCAGATATTCGACAGATGTCCTAAGGATATTCGCTCGGCCCCGACAGGTGGTTGGGTTCGATTCCCGGTGCCGGCCTAGGCAATTTTCGGATTGGAAATTGTCTCGACTTCCCTGGGCATAAAAGTATCATCGTGTTAGTCTCATGATATACGAATGCAAAAATGGTAACTTGGCTTAGAAATCTCGCAGTTAATAACTGTGTAAGTGCTTAATGAACACTAAGCTGCGAGCTCTCTCCCAGTGTGGGGATGTAATGCCAATAAGAAGAAGAAGAAACAGGACCTGTCTAGGCACGGTGGTTTCCATACCACTAACCAAGTCATCTACAACCAGGACGTTAGGCAAGAAGATTCACGCTTCGATTGTGTGCTGTTCAATAGATGGTCTTCATGCCTCTCTTTCACCCTCTATCGTTTCATATTTGTTCGCGCCCTAGCAAACGGCTTTCAATTTGTTGATTTTTTATTATTATATTTTTATTATCTTTCGATTATCTACTCGCTCATACAGGAGTCTAGGAGGATCTATGGATCGAAACAGGAGATGGTACGAGCATCGGAGTTGAGCCACTCTTACAGGCGCATGTGCTAAATGTTGGGCAGACAAGTAATGTTTTGTTCTTCGTGAGGGGGTTCCCTTGTCTGCCCAACAGGTTATGGGCCCAAGAACGATTCCCTTTCTCCATCTTAGTGGGATGTTTTGCCCGTCGACGTTATCGCAGTGGGATCATGATTCGGCCGCATAAGTCACGTGGCGCAGTGGGATCATGCACACACAGTTTTTAATTTTGCAGCTCGGCAAAAATCCGTACAGCAGTCTGCCCAGCAAAACAAAAACAAAAAACCCGGCAAAAATGAAGTTTGTTAGCTGATTTTCAGCTAATTATTTGCTGATTTTCAGCAACTTTGACAGAAATCTCGACAAAAACATAATGCTGTCCAATGAGCAGCTCGAAGTAGCTCGAAGTTGTTCCCGTCCCGCTCGTTCTTTTTTGTTAACAAATGGGCATGAGCAGGACAGGGAGAAACTTCGAGCTACTTCAAGCTCTCATTGGACAGCACTCATGTTTGCTGGGGATCTCGAGCTGAAAGTCTCTTTAACAAAGACACAAAAAAAAAATGTTTGCTGGGGCACGGCTGTGCGAAACTCGATAAAAGTTTAACATTTTGCTGAGATCGCGGTAAAAAAAAATAAGTTTGTGGATCAGCCACGTAAGTCTTGGGTAGCACCGGACGGAATTTATCAGGAGGTTGGAACGTTCGGTAGGATGCTGACTGGTCAGCAGGAGTTCAGGAGGAGCTTTGGATCAGAACATTCAGGAGCTGCTCGGCAGAGCATCGAGAGGCGCTGTGCAAGCTTCGGAGTCGGACCACTTGAGCAGGCGCATGTGCTGGAGAGGTTGTCGTACAAACATCGGAGTGGAGGCTATTTGTACGGGCAACGGATTTAGACCAGGAGGAATTGTTCCGGCGAGGAGGAGCTCTGGACGGGAGGCTCGGTGTTAGAAGGAGCCAGGTGAGTTCCAAGGCGTGCACCCTAAGGAGGAGTGTTGGATTACCAGGTAGGGTGCGACGCCTCGATGTCGATGAAGATGTGCATGAAGCAGGCGCTGGTTAGTTGTAGTTGCTCTTAGGTAGAGATTAAGGAAGTGTTTGTTATAGATGATTGTATATACCCGTTGTTGTTGAAATAAAGAGCTGCAACTGCTGAATGAAGTAAAAGGAATCAAGTATTTTTTGCCCTTTGTGAGGGGGTTTTTTATAGAAAACTTTAGTTCTCCAATGAATTTCGCGGTAGTATTGTCATAGTGCATTGTCCGCTAGAACTAGCGAATATGTAAACGGGGTATTGGCGGAAAAAAAAGTGAGGTTAAAAACAAATGATCATCATTCGATAAATCAATGATTAATGCGTCCGACATAAAAACAAATAACATGAAAACTCCCTTTTGATTCATGCAATTGATGTGATAAAAGCACATAAATATTGATTCTATAGAATATATAGTTTTTTTTAATAGATCGATCGACCCAAGATCGAACCACACTTTTAATTGTGATAAACTATAGATAGTAGAATCTATAGATGAGCGAAAGCATGGCTGAGTCGATTTTTTTGCCCGTGCACTCGGGCATATGACGTCAGAGCCCTTAAAGTTTTCATTGAAATCGTGACGTCATGCTCGTTTGGAGACACGTTTGACAGTTCGTTTGGAGACAGTGGATTTATCTTTGCTCATCTATATATTCCACTATCTATATGATAAACGATAAGCTTGGCTTCGACATTCGAGTTCAAAAGTTCGGCGAGTTTTAATTCCGGCATTCAAGTGTTCCCTCCTTATGACACATGACATGACTGTCAGTTTCTTGCCTTCAAAGCTGATGTTTATTAGGGATCCTATATTAAGAGATGTGCGAATACTTTTCCAGACGATTTAGCAACGCTGTTACTTTTGTAAACAAACGCTGCCAACACTTGCCATGGCGCAAAATGTTGGAGCTCGAACATGACTTTGCGTATAATAGCATTTTCAGATTTCGTTATCTAACGTCCAACAGTGCATTATCACTAAAATAAAAATGCAATACAAATGAACAAAGTACCATGCATAAAGTAGACTACTTCAACTTGCCAATGTAAAACAAATTGTTTATTCGACAAAACTTTTCGTAAAGTCTTTTTCATTACAATCGCAATGCCTTTCAATCCGCAAAAATAACAATGTTCATTTGGCTCAGATTCTGACAGCTCTCAATGCTCGATTGGCTCAAGATGGCCGCTTTCGCATATCTCTGAATGTAGGATCCCTAATGTTTATATGCCCCCGTTGCCTCCGGCACGGCAAGTTTCCGCACTCCGTGGAAGAGGAAAGATTCCCGTCACAACGATTCCCGTCGCGACATCCTTTCAATCCGAGACGAGCTTGCGCAGTTGTATTCGTGTTCCGATCAATGATGGTGTCTTGTTTGGTTTCGTCGGTTTCGTATTGAATTGAATTGGTCTGCTTTTCCGACAGAAAGGGAATGTCTGGTGGTTGTTTGTCGGTTGCTCATGACCAGTGATTATTACGCTTCCAGTCATAGTTCCGTGGAGTGAAAGACGGTGATCATGATCTAAAGTGTGTATTCATGTAAAATCGTAAACAGTGGAAGAATATACTCTGGAAGCAAATCCTTCCAAAAAGCAAGATTAAGCACCTGGAGGGGCATTGATTCGATTACAGGGCTGGTAACGATCGTAAAATTTATTTAAAAAACTACAAGAACAAAACAGATAGATCAAGTCGTTGACATATTTACCTAACCAGTGAAGAATCGAAACAACCTTTTTGCTCAACTTGCATCTTTCGCTTATTTAAGAACAAAGGTCCAGACTCATTTATCTAATCTATCTTTTATGCTAAATATTCTAAACAAGAGACAATAATTGAAATTTTCTTATAAAGATATCGAATTTTGTTTTAAGTAGACTGTCCCTAAGCACAACGATAACTTTGAATGTTTAAAATCAATAGTGATTCAGTTCCATGGCAAATTTTTGAACACTACAGCAAAATAGAGAAAAGTCGTTGGCTAAGTAGTGTTCTATTTTTGTTTGAGAAAATTTTCAATTAAGTGAAATGATGTTGATCCGCAGATGAAATGACATAATCTTACACCAAATTAAAATACTTTGAATCTCGTGGTTCAAATCTACAAAAAGCACTAAGCGGTATAACAGTTTAAGGCTTTATCTAAAACATGTATGAAAAATCATTCAAATAAAGTTAACAGTTTAAAACTCAACAGTTATAGCTTTTAAAAGAGCTGCTGGAAAAATCCATGCTTCAGATTTATCTTCAAGATTTGAAACACTGCTGATTTAGCTCCAAGTAATTTTTGGTGTGTTAAATTTTTCCTAAATTTAATTACGGAATGGGATCAAGTCAATCTTGCTTTTTAAATCTGGAAAGTGAAGTAAAAATAGTGATTTTCAAGTACGCTGTCAACTAAATTAAAATAAAATGTTTTGCTAACAGCCCTATGATTAGCAGTAATACACACAACACAATCTATCGACTTGCTTTAGTTTTACCTTCATTCATCGCTCCATTCGTCATCAATCAGGAAAGCAAACGGAGACGAAAAACGGGAAATACGACTTTGTGTGATGGTTGCTTGCGAATAGTGAAAATGGAACGAAGTTAAGCCACTGACTGACGAGGGCGTGAAATAGCCTCTTTGAAGAAATAATTGACGAAGAATCTTTTGACCATTGGTCAGGTGTTGCGACAAGGAAACTAGGCATCCTGTGCCTGCGAATTGGAAAAATTAAAAAAAAACCTCATCTAATCGGAAATATGGGCTTCGTCAAAGATCCGTGCGGAATTGTTTGCGTGCTGGTGACCTACTTGGCGGTGGTTTATGCCGACTATGTGGTGACCCGATGGATCATCCTGCAAACCATGCAAAATAGGTAAGTCATTCATGTTTTCTCTGACTGCTTATCATTTTTGTTTGTTACATTGAAGATAAAGATAAGCTCTGCGCTATTCCGATATCAGAATGTTAAATCAGTCAGTGTTTAATTTAGAGTTTGACTTTGTATAGGAGGCAGTGTCGGGGGTACATGGTCCCCGAGGATTGGTACACGGTCAGCGCTGTAGGAGGCAGATCCTGCGATGAAATAATAATCTGTTTTTTGCATGACGATGTGTTTGAGATAACTAAAATACCTTCTACAAATTGTAGCTCAATTCAGAATATTAGAATTAGATATTACCTTTGACTAATTTCTAAGGCTTTGGTCCGATTCGCGAATTAAAATCAAATTAAACTTAAAAGTGCCAGTTCGGGTTGCTTAGTAGAAACGTTTAATAAGACCTGGGACATGAATCAAGACTTTTCTCATACGTATGTACTTTGAACATGTTCAAAATAAACATGTTCAATCAGCAAATTTAAAATCTATGATATCGTGTTGATTTTGACACAACAATACAGCCCGAACTTTTTTTTTGTACTATTGGGATTCTTCTTCTTCTTATTGGCATTACATCCCCACACTGGGACAGAGCCGCCTCGCAGCTTAGTGTTCATTAAGCACTTCCACAGTTATTAACTGCGAGGTTTCTAAGCCAAGTTACCATTTTTGCATTCGTATATCATGAGGCTAGCACGATGATACTTTTATGCCCAGGGAAGTCGAGACAACTTCCAATCCGAAAATTGCCTAGACCAGCACCGGGAATCGAACCCAGCCACCCTCAGCATGGTCTTGCTTTGTAGCCGTGCGTCTTACCGCACGGCTAAGGAGGGCCCTTACTATTGGGATTAAAACAATCAATTAAAAATTAAACGAATGAATTTATAAAATTGCTAAACTCTTCAGTTTAATTTAAAAATATTTTTATTAAATACCTAGTTTTATATTTGATTACTTTAATTTCATTAAAATCATAAAATTCCGTGGGAGAGAGTGGTTTCAGAAGAAGGAAATAATATTTGTTCTGGCCAAAAACTAGAGGGGTGATCGCCGTCTCTGTCAACATCAACAAGCTTCCAATTTAACATCTGCTATAGAATGTGGGGTTTTCAGCGACCGTTTGGCCTCCGTCTAAAGGTCTAATCAGCCGGGTTCCGATTGCTCACGTTGTTACCGAGAATGGAAATGTTAAAGGCGACATTTGGTAAACTTTGGAAGTCGTTTTTCGTAGTTGTTTTTCCTCGTCATCCTCTTATTGGTGTAGAATGAGCTAACCAGGGTCCAGACATCTTATACAGCATGATTCGCCCATCTTGTCTTTGTTGGATCCGCATACCGAGATTAGTTTTGACATTTACCAGTGAAGTTATTTTGAAATGCTTCTTCAAAATGGTAACTTCTTAAGAGAGGGCACCAACTTATAGAGACACCCTCATCAATACCACGATTTTGAATATTGTGGAAGCTATAGCAATGTGACGATGGAAAATATTACTCCATGGATACCTGGATACCTGGTTGGCTATACAGCTTTGCTACATCTATGCCTGCCGTATTGTAGAGCTCCAAAATCGTCGGTCTCGGGAGATTTTCCTTCAGTTTCCCCGAACGTTTAGGGTTCCCAGGTCCGATTCCATCGCGTGCAGCCAGCGTGTTCGTGGCCTTCCATGAGGTCGCCGGCCTCTATCTGGTTCTCTGTTGAATATTGTTTTCGCTATTCTTTCTGCCGACATTCGCACTAAGGGACCAGTCCACTGAAGTCTACCGTATTTCAAACGATTCACAATATTTTCTTTGTATACTTGATACAGCTTATAATTCATGCGTCTGCGCCACACACCATTTCCTAGTTTCCCTCCGAGTATTGTACGCAGCACTTTTCGCTCGAAAACCCTGAAAGCTCTCCGGTTCGCCTCTTTAACGTTTTTTAACTTCACGGGAAAAGTCATTGTCACATGTTACAAGCGTTCCAAGGTAAACAAATTCTTCAACAACTTCAAACACATCCCCATCAAACACTACCTCTGCACCAACACCACTAGGTCTTCCTCTATCTCTATATGCCACCATGTACTTTGTCTTGGAAGAGTTAATGGTTAAGCCTACCCTCGCCGTCTCCCTCTTCAGTGGGACAAAAGCCTACACTACTGTTTTGCGATCGATCCAATGAGGTCGATGTCGTCCGCAAAGCCCAGGAGGAAATATGTCGCCCCGTTCATCGCCGCAGCTCCAGCTCCCATGGTTAAGCTCGTCCCTCATCACCCTCCTTTAGTTGTCCGAATTCCGGTGAGCCTGGCCAACGAGTTCAATGTTCCCGCTTCCGTATCATTCAACTTTCAGAAGGCCGATCATCAAAGCATTGTCGACGTACTATCTGGTATGCCTTGGGACGCTATACTTGCCGATAATGTCGAAAATGCTGCGTTGACTTTCTCGCATATCTTGGCATACGTTATTGACCGACATGTTCCCAAAAAAGTACACAAGAATAGTTCTCATCCGTCCTGGTACACTCGGGAATTAAGAGAACTTAAAACTGCCAAGAGAGTCGCCTTAAGGAAATACACTAAATACCGCACGTTTTCCTTAAAGGATCATTACGTCAGACACAACAACGCTTATAAACCGGGGGTCTGATGTTTTGGTTGTGTTTTCGTAGTATAGATGCAGTCTCTTTTCTTCTGCTGTCAGTGTGGATCGCACCTATCTCTTTTCTTCCCGTGATTATCCTTATGGCTGTCAGTGCGGAATATTCAATGTTGACTACGAAACAAACTGTGGTGGAGGTATACACGGGGTGGCACCATTCCGTCAATCGGAGCTTGGAAGTTCCGGTCACGACAATGGCGCAAAAAGGTAGGTTGGGTAGAGGCTCTCCGGTGGAAATAGACGGAGAGCCAAGAAAAAGAAATAGACTCCGGTAGAAGTAGACGGAGGTCTTAGAATAAACAAGGCTCTCTGGTGGAAATAGACGGAGAGTCAAGGAAAACTAAAAGACCCCGGTGGTAGAAGACGGAGGTCTAAAGATAAAGAAGACTCTCCGGTGGAGATAGACGGAGAGTCGAGAAATTTAAAAAAAAGTGTCTGCTGGAGACAGAAAGAGTGTTAAGAATAAAAATTCAATTGGATATGTAATTAGATTGGGTATTAGATTTGGAAATCAAATATTTTCCATAAGTTTTATCTGCAAAGATGTAACGACAAAGTAATTTGGGAATTAGATTTGTTATTGCATTTAAAAATGGATTTAGAGTATGATTTATATTGCATAATATTAAGATAAAATTTGAATTCAAATTGAATCGGATTTGAAAATAGATTTGCATGTGTTTCAGTGGATTGGAAATTAAACTTAGAATTGAATGTGGATTGTATTATATTGAATTTGGATTGGATTTGGTTTTGATTTGCTTTAAATTGGATTTGGATTGGATTTGGATTAAATTTGGATTGGATTTGGATTGGATTTGGATTGGATTTGGATTTAGATTGGGACTGGATTTGGATTGAATTCGGATTGCATTAGATCGAATTTGTATTGGATTTGGTTTGCCTTAGATTGGATTTGATTTGGAAGTGAATTGGATTTGTATTTAATTTGGATTGTATTAGATCAAATTTGGATTGGATTTGGTTTGCATTGGATTGGATTTGTATTTGGACTGGATTTGGATTGGATTAGTATTGGATTTGAATTAGATTTGCAATGGATTTCAATTGGATTTGCAATAGATTTAAATTTAATTTGGATTAGATTCGTATTGGATTTGCATTGAAGTTGGTTAAAATTTGGATTTGCATAGGATTAAAATTGGATTCGGATAGGATTTAGATAGGTTGGATTTTGATTGTAATTGGATTGGATTCTGATTGGATTTATATTTGAATTTGATTTGGAATTGAGTTGGAATGGATTTGGATTTGATTTGAATTGAATTTGGATTGAATTTTTATTGAATTTGGATTGGATTTGGATTTAGATTGCGACTGGATTTGGATTGAATTTGGATTGCATTAGATCGAATTTGTATTGGATTTGGTTTGCCTTAGATTGGATTTGATTTGGAATTGAATTGGATTTGGATTTAATTTGGATTGTATTAAATCGAATTTGGATTGGGTTTGGTTTGCATTGAATTGGATTTGTATTTGGACTGGATTTGGATTGGATTCGTATTGGATTTGAATTAGATTTGCAATGGATTTGAATTAGATTTGCAATAGATTTAAATTTAATTTGGATTAGATTCGTATTGGACTTGCAGTGAAGTTGATTAAAATTTGGATTTGCATAGGATTAAGATTGGATTCGGATAGGATTTAGATAGGTTGGTTTCGATTGTATTCTGATTGGATTCGGATTGAATTTATATTTGAATTTGATTTGGAATTGAGTTGGATTAGATTTGGATTGGATTTGGATTGAATTTGGATTGGATTTTGGTTGGATTTGGATTGGATTTGGATTGGATTTGGATTGGATTTGGATTGAATTTGGATTGGATTTGGATTTAGATTGGGACTGGATTTGAATTGAATTTGGATTGTATCAGATCAAATTTGTATTGGATTTGGTTTGCCTTAGATTGGATTTGATTTGGAAATGAATTGGATTTGGATTTAATTTGGATTGTATTAGATCGAAATTGGATTGGATTTGGTTTGCATTGGATTGGATTTGGATTTGGACTGGATTTGGATTGGATTCATATTGGATTTGGATTGGATTTGCAATGGATTTGAATCTGATTTGCAATAGATTTAAATTTAATTAATAAAATAAAATATTGATGAACATATGAAATCGAAATGAATTAGAAGTTTTGGTAAAATGTTCGGACTATATTTGAATAAAGTGGTCTAAGAAAAAGCTCAAGCAATAATAAAAGAGAACAAGCCTTTATTCACATAATCCAGAAACAGTAGTTCTTTTCAGTAGGTACAGTGTGACTGAGCAGTTGGTCCGCTAAAGTGGCCGCAATAATTAAAGACGGACCCTCGATAGGTTTCATTCACAAATTAACATATTTTTTAAAACGAAGTTTGTTCAAAAACCATTTTGATTGGGTTTTGATGGATACAGATTTTCAATACAGATTTTTTGACTTGAGATACAGATATGAAGATTTCCCGAAGAAAAAATACAGATTTAAATGTGGCAACCCTGGGTATACAAGTTTCAGTCCCGTGTTATAAACGGGTCAGTCGTATATGCTAGAGTCCTATAAGAAGAGTAACGTCATGTGTTACGTTTGACAGGTCTCCTGCTCGTTTGGAACGCGCATTTGTATGGAAATGACAGACGATTCTGTTCCAATTCTGACACTTGACGACACTGTATTCCCGATGTTGGAAACCAAACTGTTTTGGAATCATGTCAACAAACAACGAATCTGGCCTCCCTCCCTCTTTGACATTTCAGGGCGAAAAGGGCGAAACTGTATCATCACTGCAGGAGTTTTCGCTAAAGTTTGCTGACGTTTTTACCGATGAACAGCTTACCGACAACGAAGTACATCACGCAGCAGACAATGTTCCCCTATATGGCCATGTACTAGGTGTTATCGACATCAGCGAAGAGATGATCTCCTCTGCTGCATCAAAACTAAAGTCATCGATCAAACCTGGTCCCGATGGTATTCCGTCCAATTTCCTGAAATTAACACATTTCCAGTTTGCAGTATCTGTTGCTCCTCCTGTTTCGGCTTTCCTTATCCAGTGGCATCTTTCCTTCATGTTGGAAGATTGCACAAATGTTTCCTGTGCACAAGAAAGGAAACTAACGTGACGTGGACAATTATCGAGGATTAACTTTGCTGAGTGCAATATCAAAACTGTTCGAACTCGTTGTGATGGATCCTCTGCTTTCCCACAGCAAGCAATATCTGTCTGAAACTCAGCATGGATTCATAGCCGGTCGCTTCACTAGTACTAATTTATTGTGCCTTACATCTTTCATCACGAACAGCGTGACGAAAAGAGCTCAAACAGTGTCATCTACACAGATCTGCAGTTGATTTTGATAAGTTAAACCACTGCATCGCAATCGCCAAATCAGACAAGTTAGGAGTAAATGGCACTCTATTGGAATGGTTCCGATCATATCTATCCGGCCGCCAACTAACGGTTGCTATCGGCGACTGCAGATCTGATTCCTTCGTGGCTACATCGGGAATACCCCAAGGAAGTCATTTGGGTCCGTTAGTCTTCCTACTATACTTCAATGACGTGAATTTTGTACTCGAAGTTCCCCGCCTATCGTATGGTGATGACCTGAAAATATTCTTGCAAATCCAATCCATCGACGATTAGAATCAGTTAGAATCCTTTGCCAATTGGTGCAACGTCAACCGTATGATAGTCAATCCGGCAAAATGCTCGATGATCACTTTTTCTCGGATTAAAAATCCCGTTAGATTCAACTACACGCTGTTGAATACCAGCATAGAACGTCTGAGTCATGTCAAATACTTGTGCGTAATTTTGGATTCCCAGCTGACGTACAAAATGCATATTTCATACGTTGTTGTAGGTAAGGCTTCCAAAACCCTGGGCTTTATCTTTCGGATGGCTAAAGAATTTTCTGACATTTACTATCTAAAGTCTTTGTCTTGCTCACTGGTGCGGTCAATACTGGAGTATTGCTCCGCCGTTTGGAATCCCAATTATACGAACGGTGCCGAACGAATTGAGTCCGTGCAACGACGCTTCCTACGATTTGCTCTGCGTAGACTACCGTGGAGAGATCCATTACGCCTGCCATATTATAAAAGCCGCTGTCGGCTTATCGATCTAGAGCCGCTAAGAGAACGCGGTGTTACGGCTCGAGCTGTACTTGTTGCAGACGTTTTGGAAGGCCGAATAGATTGTAGTGACATTTTGAAACAGATTAATATTAATGTACAGCCGAGAACACTTCGCAATAACGCTATGTTAAGGTGATTATACAATCAAGCCATGTGGTGAATTTCAAATTCACCACACGGTTTTCTACTCCTATTATCAAAGTTCAAATCTAGCGTAATAATGTTCGTACAATGCTGAAATTAAAGTCGATTGTTTAGCATGAGTAAGCAGACGATCTACGGATGTTTCATCCCCATGGGCGTTGTGGTTCTCTCAATTCGTGCTCTTGAAAATCACTAGAAAAAGCACGTGGTTTCCAAGATGGCCGATTTGTGGCTTTGTTGTATAACCACCTTAAGAATGTCATTTCGTCGGACTAACTACAGTATGAACGGTAGTATTGAAGGATTACAGCGTATATTCAACAGGGTTTCTACAATATTCAACTTCAATCTGCCTCGCCAGACGCTGCGTCCAAGATTCAAAGAATTTTTCACATCGCAATAGATAGCTGTTTTAGTGTTAGTGTCCATTTTTTAAAAGTTTTTGACGATATGGGCTTGGTAGTCATATGGCTACTGCTTCTGCCTCATACGCAGGAGGTCGTGGGTTCAATCCCAGGTCCGTTCCATTCTCCTGCTTTGTATCTTTCTCTTTATTTCTCATGTTCTAGCAATCGCTAGAACTGGAAATGGACTTCCATACCGCGTTTCCATTAGAGTAGAGTGGGGCAAGAGTGCGCGTGGGTTAAGAGTACGTTTTCGATTTTTTGAAGTAATAAAAAAAGATAAACTAACAGCACTGCATCAGTTTGACAGGTATTCTGGCCAACTATTATCATGTGTAATTGTAAACGATTTGAATAAACAACAAGGGAGATATGGAGTTAGATAATTTTTTGGTCATTTTGCTAAAAATAATTGTGTTTTCGCAACTAGTATTTCATTAACATATATACGTTCAATCAGGTGAACATTATACCATTTCGATAACCTATTGTATAGAGTATTTTATGGTACAGAACACCAATCCGGTTGGTTTTCCAAGAAGTCAAAACCATTACTTGAATAATTTTTAGGACTGTGGGGTAAAAGTACGCAGGAACCGGTGGGGCAAGAGTACGCATATGAATTTTCAAGTTATGATGTCAAACCCGTATCTCCGGCCGAAATAAGCCTTCTTCCAAAGCGTAAAGATCCACAACTTAGAAAAGAGGGACATAATTCGAAATTATCACAAGTTTTTAGGATAAGTTGAAGTAATTCAGTGTTATAAAGGACTTAGCGAACAAAGCACTGAAGCGAAATAATAAAATTGTATTAGGACTTGTTGTACACCTAAACATAGTACGAAAACACAATTTCATCTAAATGATAATTTCATTTAATCAAAAGAAACATTCATAAATTACGCAACGTTTAGCTGGGAGGGGTTGCGAGATGTGTGACGATCCATATAATTTTTGGAGGATTCATACAAATAGTGTAAGATAGGGGGGGAGGGGTGATGAAATAGCCAAATTTCACGTGACGTGATTGGTGGACTTTCTTTAAGGAAAATGCCTTTGTATACGCCACGCGAAACCTGATATATATTTTTACCTCTGTATTTTTTTGTATATATAAAAACAATAGTTTTTCGTATGAAAGTGCACATTTTTAGGACCCCCTCCCCCTTTAAGAGTTACGTAATCTTTGAACATTCCCTAATATATGCTCATTAAACATCAATTAAATGTTATTAACTCTTATTTGTGTTAATATATACTTTAAGCACATGATTGGATAAATGCGTACTCTTACCCCACCCGATGCGCACTTTTACCCCACCGGTGGGGTAAAAGTGCGTTTTTCACTTGTCTTGCAATAAGGGTTCTACTAAAACAAATCTCAATAATTTCAATATTTTTTCCACTGGGTAACATAAAGGAAGAGTATATGAATCACCGACACTGATTTGATATACAGAAGCTTGCTTCATAAGGGCCACATGATCGATTGAATACTAAGTGCGTACTCTTGCCCCACTCTACTCTACTATTCCTATACCTTCAACTTTGAGTATTCTAACAGTAATCTGCTAGAATTGGAAATGAACTATAGAGCTCGTTTCCTACATCCAATTAGAAATTCCATCAGTTACCTTCTCCTATCTATCACATTGGCAGCTCGTTAACCAAGACGGAACTCTGCCTCTCCAACCTAACCCAGAAATTCCAACAAATTCCGCATAAACTCGTGGCAAGTGCAGAGGTATATTCGGCTCGCAGTGGGCGAGTGATTGCATCATGATTTCCTCCCCCTTCCCTACATTGACTTGCATTCTGACGTGGCAGGCGCCAGTATGACTTAACACATGAGATCACCAGTTCTTGTACATTGAAGATGTGTGCTAGTCCCAAGCAAACATCTGTTGGTTCCCTGTGCAAGAACAGCTGATCTGCTCATAATGGAGTATCAACTACGAGCAGTCAATCAAGCTCAAGCTCAAGCTCAAGCTCAATTTTTTAAAAGTTGTTGACGATATGTATACTTATATTTTTTTTATTACCATCATTATAGTAGTATCCAGCATTTTACGTGCAGTAATGGCCGCCAAAATTTAACTCATTTTCTGGTAAGGTGCAATCGATTTGACGTTTGGCTTGTGTCGTTTGACATCGTAGCGATCATCATCATTATGAATTAATCATCATGATGATGAAAACTTATCGTTTTTGTGTCAGACGACACAACCCAAACTTCAAACTGCGTCCACCCTACCAAAAACTGAGCTTGATTGTGGCGGCCATTAGCCTTCGTAAAAAGCTGGATTATAGAAAATAAGTAGTCTGTTGATGTAGGCCTTAAATAAATAAATAAATGATCACATATGCGACCGTGTGATGATAGTGCCATACTTCTGCACGCCAGATTTCCTAATAGCGCCCTCGAGTGCAATGTTGAACAATAAATTCGAAAGTACATCACCCTGCTTTAGTCCGTCTAAGGTCACAAACGAGGACGAAGTGTCACGTCTGCAATCCGAATACTTGATTTCGAGCAATCCAGCGTTGCACGTTTCAGTCAAATCAGTTTCGTCGGAAAACCATGTTCGGACATTATCTGCCACTACAGCTAATTTAGTTTCACTGAATCGTACGCTGCTTTGAAATCAATGAAGAAATAGTGAGTCTGCAATATGTACTCCCGGAATTTATCAAGAATCCTGTTCTATAAATATGAGTCTTTTCTGATTTCTCTGGTCTCCTGCCAGCTCCTTCGTCTATTCGTATGGAGCTCGTCCACAGGGAGGAGCCAACTAATTTAATCGATTTTTGCAGCTTGTTTTGTGATTTCAAAATGTTGTCGAAACCCCAAATGTCATTCAAGGGTTACTCCGAGTACTTCCAGAGTCTTCTCCATATAGGGATAGCTACGCCATTAATGACACCCACCTGGTGACAGAGGGCTTGTAGTTTACGGTCGATGACCTTTGGGTGCTTTTCAGTTATCACAAGCGAAATATCATCTGCGTTAACAAATATGTAGATGTTTTAGGCAGCACATATTCCATTCATCGCCACCAAAAAAAGAGTTGCGATGACGGATCCCTGCGGTATTCCAGTCTCTTCCATTACAAGTTTTGATTTGTTGACTTCGATTACCACCTGGAAAGTACGTTGTCTTAGGAAGATTTTTACGAAGGTTTAAGAATATTTCCAGTTATGTCTCATTGTACTAGTGTTGGACGCCAGGCGTCCAAGCTCTGTCATACGCCTTGGCTAAGTCAAGTGAGGCTAATTCGATATGATTGTTGCGCGACAATGGCGCGGAATGGTAGTCCGAAGCACCTTCTTTCCCCGCAAAAATATCCACAAGGCCACATGGAGATCACCTAACCAAGAAACGGAAAACCAAATCGACCACGTTCTAATCGACGGTAAATTCTTCTCCGACATCACGAAAGTCCGCACTTAACGCAGTGCGAATATTGAATCCGACCACTACCTCGTTGCAGTATGCCTGCGCTCAAAACTCTCGACGGTGTACAACACGCGTCGAAGTCGGACACCGCGGCTTAACATTGGGCGGCTACAAGACGGTAGACTAGCCCAAGAATACGCGCAGCAGCTGGAAGTGGCACTTCCAACGGAAGAGCAGCTAGGCGCAGCATCTCTTGAAGATGGCTGGAGAGATATTCGATCCGCCATTGGTAGCACCGCAACCGCTGCACTTGGCACGGTGCCCCCGGATCAGAGAAACGACTGGTATGACGGCGAATGTGAGCAGTTAGTGGAAGAGAAGAATGCAGCATGGGCGAGATTGCTGCAACACCGCACGAGGGCGAACGAGGCACGATATAAACAGGCGCGGAACAGACAAAACTCGATTTTCCGGAGGAAAAAACGCCAGCAGGAAGATCGAGACCGTGAAGAGACGGAGCAACTGTACCGCGCTAATAACACACGAAAGTTCTATGAGAAGTTAAACCGTTCACGTAAGGGCCACGTGCCACAGCCTGATATGTGCAAGGACATAAACGGGAACCTTCTTACGAACGAGCGTGAGGTGATCCAAAGGTGGCAGCAGCAGCACTACGAAGAACACCTGAATGGCGATGTGGCAGACGAAGATGGCGGTATGGTGATGGACCTGGGAGAACGCGCGCAGGACATAATTTTACCGGCTCCGGATCTCCAGGAAATCTAGGAGGAGATTGGCCGGCTGAAGAACAACAAAGCCCCTGGGGTTGACCAACTACCAGGAGAGCTATTTGAACACGGTGGTGAGGCACTGGCTAGAGCGCTGCACTGGGTCATTACCAAGATTTGGGAGGAGGAAGTTTTGCCGCAGGAGTGGATGGAAGGTGTCGTGTGTCCCATCTACAAAAAGGGCGATAAGCTAGATTGTAGCAACTACCGCGCAATCACAATCACATACCGCGCAAAAGGTTACGGCAAGGTGATGGTCTTTCGTGTCTGCTATTCAACATCGCTTTGGAAGGGGTAATACGAAGAGCAGGGATTAACACGAGTGGTACAATTTTCAATAAGTCCGTCCAGCTATTTGGCTTCGCCGACGACATAGATATTATGGCACGTAACTTTGAGAAGATGGAGGAAGCCTACATCAGACTGAAGAGGGAAGCTAAGCGGATCGGACTAGTCATCAACACGTCGAAGACAAAGTACATGATAGGAAGAGGTTCAAGAGACGACAATGTGAGCCATCCACCGCGAGTTTGCATCGGTGGTGACGAAATCGAGGTGGTAGAAGAATTTGTGTACTTGGGCTCACTGGTGACTGCCGAAAATGACACCAGCAGAGAAATTCGGAGACGCATAGTGGCTGGAAATCGTACGTACTTTGGACTCCGCAAGACGCTCCGATCAAATAGAGTTCGCCGCCGTACCAAACTGACAATAATCTACAAAATGCTCATTAGACCGGTAGTCCTCTACGGACACGATACCTGGACGATGCTCGTGGAGGACCAACGCGCACTTGGAGTTTTCGAAAGGAAAGTGCTGCGTACCATCTATGGTGGCGTGCAGATGGCGGACGGTACGTGGAGGAGGCGAATGAACCACGAGTTGCATCAGCTGTTGGGAGAACCATCCATCGTTCACACCTTGAAAATCGGACGACTGCGGTGGGCCGGGCACGTAGCCAGAATTTCTGACAGTAACCCGGTGAAAATGGTTCTCGACAACGATCCGACGGGCACAAGAAGGCGAGGTGCGCAGCGGGCAAGGTGGATCGATCAGGTGGAAGATGACTTGCGGACCCTCCGTAGACTGCGTGTAGCCATGGACCGAGCCGAATGGAGAAGACTCTTATATACCGCACAGGCCACTTCAGCCTTAGTCTGAATAAATAAATAATAATGTTGCGCGACATAACGTCATCTTAGGCTTGTGCTAGGGTTGCAAAGTAGGTTCCGGTCCCAAGTCCGGGCCGGAAGACATGTTGTCTGTTGTCCAATTTGTTGTTTGTTTCAAGGTATTTTTTTTTTACATTTAGTCTTCAATTGACTAAGCGTTCCATCAGTTTGGCCATCTAGTTGGTAATGTAAAGCGATCGATCGGTCACTTCCAATGTTGTTCATGGAGTGATTGTTCTTCGGGATAGGTACGTCCAAACTGTGCTCCCAGATGTTCGGAAGTGTTCCGGAAGTCCAATATTTGTTAATTTTTATTTTTAGTTTGTATATTTAAAGACATTCTTCTAATGCTCTAATCTTGATTCTCTTTTTCCAGCCTCTGGGCCCCCTTTCACGTGGTAGCATTCAATACGATCGTGTTCCTGCTTTCGATGGCTCACCTGAAAGCCGTCCTACTCGACCCGGGTACCGTTCCGCTGCCACAAACCCGCATCGACTTCTCCGATCTGCACTCGGAGCGAAATTACAATCGTGAGCATGAGGAGTGGACGGTTTGCACGCGTTGCGAGACGTACCGACCGCCGAGGGCCCACCACTGTCGCATCTGCAAGCGCTGTATCCGCCGTATGGATCACCACTGCCCCTGGATCAACAACTGTGTCGGTGAGAGGAATCAGAAATATTTCCTGCAGTTCCTGATGTACGTCTGCGCGTTGGCTTTGTACTCAATCTTCCTAATCATTGCCTCGTGGGTATATCCGTGCGAGAACTGCTCGACGACGGTTCCGGAAACGCAGAGCCGCATGTTGCATAGTGTTCTGCTCCTACTGGAGTCGGCACTCTTCGGGTTGTTCGTGATAGCCATCATGGTGGACCAAATGCACGCGATTTTGTACGACGAGACGGCCGTAGAAGCAGTCCAGCAAAAAGGTCCCTATCGGAGCCACAGGCCCAAGATGGCACTGCTGGCAGAGGTTTGCGGACGTGGCCATCCTGCCATGTGGTTGTTTCCCTGTGCCACCCTCAACCGAAAACACCACGACGTGCCGTTGTTGAGCCACGACGTCTAAGCGGGAAAAAATGTGTCGCTCGCAAAATTTATTATTTGCTTTTAGTAGGATGGTATCAAGTTCCAGTTTTTGGTTCTCTTCCCATGCAGTAGCATACATGGCGATGACGATACAATTTATTTTTTGTAAGTATGTGTACATTTACGCTTAGGTATTTATTACAGGGAGTGGAAGTAGTGAAAGGGAAAAAAGATAAAGTTTTTTGTATAAGGCTTCCTAAGAGTGGAAATCCGGAACAATAAGGATGGAAAAAAATCCAAGAGATCCGGTTCTAATGAAAAGGAAACGTTTCCTTGCTTATTCACAAATGTGCTAATGCTGTGGAGATATTATTTCGTACTTGTTGCGACCGAAATGTAACCTCAGATTTAATAATAGACCACAATAAAAAATACTGTTAGTCCCGAACACCGCCATATTGGTTCTCTGAATATCGGCCCTGCAGAAATGTTGGTCAAAAACTTTAACATTCGTGATAGTTATAGCTATAACTACCGGTTTTAATCACGGTTCCCTTCATTCAAAAGCATCAAATTTATGCAAGCGATTTGCATGTTCAGTAAAAAGAAGACGTACAAATTATCGAAATAGAAACTCTTTATAAAAATATCAACAATTCACACGCGTTTGAACAATGACATACGGTACAGTAAACTATTTAACAATCGCTAGAATTCCTATCAATCAAAATTTAAAAATGAAACTAAATTGCTCCACACGACGAGAATAATATTGAACAACAACACATCGCACAAAAGCAAAAATGAATTGAATTCAATATTTCTTGAAAAGCGTATTTTTCGAAGCATAAAAACTTCTCCTACATTTTCTCCATTTCTTTTTTGATAATGTACCTACCTACAGTCAATGTAATCATTAATATTCCTTGTTACGATCATGTGCGTTATATTAATTTGGATATCCAAAAAGCATCCTTGTGCGGAGTGTATAATGACCAATAGTGGACCCTTACGTCATATTTGGATTATTACAGCATAAAATAAATCGGGAGAACCTAACTTACATTCTAATGTTTTGATTTGATTAATGATTACATGCATTGATAATGCAATGGAATGTAAAAATAGACGATTTTTCACAATTTTGTAAAAAAAAAAACGAGAGTGTCTATTAAAAAATAAATTTTGGGTGGTGGGTCCATAATAGGGACGAAGAACATCACGGATCAGATTATGAAAATCAAATGGAGTGTCAACTATATGGAAGCAAATTCCCAGAGGGTCTACTATAGGGCAAACTCAATCAGACTTTCGAATGTTAATTTCAACAAATTGTGAAATTGGGATTCACTATTGGTCATTTAACCCTATTTGATAGGAAAATAATTTTGGAAAGCATTCTACCTTCTAATTAAGGTGAAAAACATTTGTATAATCTGTTACCGTAGTTAACAAATTGATTTTGTAGAAATACAAAACAGATACTAGTGCTGTCAAATGAGCAGCTCGAAGTAGCTCGAAGTTGTTCCCGTCCTGCTCGTTCTTTTTTGTCAACAAACGGGCATGAGCGTGACAGGAACAACTTCGAGCTACTTCGAGCTGCTCATTGGACAGCACTACTCATTCTATGTTTGAGAATTTTGTTTTTTATTTGTATCCTGCTCATTACAATAGAATTGCGTAATATGCTTATTTCGAGCGCAAGTTTGTTTCATTCGTTGCAGATAGTTCCAACTAACCTGTACTGTAATATGAATTGCGTTTTGTTTGCTAAGTAGTATAAATCTAATGAAGATGACCATGCAATTAAATCAAGCCATACAGGATGAACAAAGCATATTAAGAAGAAATCGGTCAAAACACGGGCATGAATTTAATCCATGGAAGCGGTGAGTTCGTTCGTTGCTTTCATGTGAAATTTCAGAAATAGTTTTCTTGAACAGATGAATTAAGTTTCAACTCAGACAACCGAGAAGGAAACCATGGCTCAGCTAAGAACAACCAAACCACAATCAATTAGAGAAGATACACGTTTCGATACCTGATGCCGCCCCGAAATCGGCTACATATTAGCAACGATCCATGCTTTTTACATTAAAATCATGAAAGTCATAGAGCATTCATATATGGTTTAGCAAAATTGTTGATTATTATTTAAGTACTGTTCTGTTGTAAATATTTCACTGCTTAATGGAGTTACAGTAGCTGTAAATTTCCGAAATATAAGTTTTCGTTTAGGTATTTCAAATTGTGCCCCTTTTTTACGACTGTCAACAATTTTTCTGGACTTTTTCTCATACGAGACAACATCAAAAATACATACCGCAGTACTTGTGTTGTTAAGCAATAGCATCGTATTGATTTGTAAATAATTGTATGTATATGGTGAGAAGCCAAATTGCTGGACTTTTGATTGTAATTTTCACAACATGCAACATATTGACTGGCACACTATAGCAAACTCATATTTGAAATTCTGCTGAATGATCACACGTCTTGTAAGAACTTTTGGAAAAAACATATAGTAAAGCACCCGCTTTTGGCCGAGTGTTATGGTGTGTCCTACTATATCTTCATTGGTTAAGGGGTAAACCGAATAATGCAAACCGAAGTAGGTGAATAGAGAAACATAAATGACACAATTGTAGCAAGTAATAAAGAAAGAAAATCCATATAATATTTAATACAAACAAACTCACGCTGATCAAAATGAATGTGAAACCAAAACCCATAATGAAAACAATGCGATCATGAATGATTACGTATAGAATATTCTAGCAGAATCATTTTAAAGCATCCAAGTCTGAAAAATAAAATAAAAGATACAGATATTATGTAAAAAATGAACATAATTGTAAATCTTCTCTTTTGATTTTGAAAGTAGTTTTTTTTTAAACAGGTGATTTTTATCACAATATATCTATATTTTTGAAAACACGTAGAGCTCATGAATTCATGTCACTGACATAGACACAAACTTTAAATCAACACGCGAAAACAAATCTTTCTCGAAAATTTTTAGTTATCGTTTCGTGGAACCGTAAATATATTTTACCTAAAGAGAACGATGTGCAATAATACGTAAATTTATTCATCTATAATAGGAAGTAATGAGAAATCTTTGTAAATAACAGTAATGATGCCTGGACGGAAATATTGGAGCAAAGCATGAGCTAAAGCCACTAAGCCAGAGGACTAATGACCATTTTTTAGATGTTCAGTTTGTTACGGCGGCGAACTTATTCAGTGTCTTGCGAAGTCCGAGGCAATAATAGTTTCCTCACGATGTCACGTTTCCTGTTCTCTGCAGGAATCGCTCACGGCGGTCATCAGTATGCACTAGTGGACAAAGTTTTTTTTATTCTTTATTACCGAGACTTTCAGCCCGAAAAGGACGAAGTCAATTTGGTCAATTTCAATTTGATGACAAGTTCAACAAGTGGAAGGCTTAATGGAAATTATGTTGCTAGATGGAGATATCTCAGTGAGCAATCTAATTCCAATAAAGAAGAAAAAGACCTTAGACGAATTTCGCGCCAACACGACCAGTGGTTGGCAGCACCATCTCAGTTTTGAAGTTTTTTTGGAAAAATATCCAAAAAATTAAAAACCGATTTCTATACACTAGAAAAAATTAGTTTTATTACAAAAAAACCTCATCTCAGAAATCGATTAAACTTTTTCTGTAGATAGGTAGGGGCTGGGAGGGAGTTCTCGATACTACACATCAAATTAAATATTTATTGTCGCCATGCAACAAGTAAATTATCAACAAGAAAAAACAATCAACGTAGACGTCACCTAAAAAGACTAAATTTTGTTTTGCGTGTTATTGTTGTTATATTGCCTTCAAAAATTTTCTTGCTGAGTGTTTCGTTTTCGGCTCACACTGACAGCTAGATTTCGGCTCAGCTTGACACACATATTTTTCGAATCTGTTTCTCCCTCCCAGGTAGGGGGAATGACGGCTTTGGCAGGTTTTGTTCTATTATTGGCAGGGTTTTTTTTATGACTGACAAGGCTGAAATTTGGCCTAAGCATTCTTTGCATATCAAAGAATATTGTGGCCAAATTTCATAAAATTTGGTCGACAAAAACCCCCTGCCAATAATAGAACAAAACCTGCCAAAGCCGTCTATTCCCCTATTTTAATTATCTAACTTCTCTGGGAATAATGTTTCTGAGACATATTTAAGGAAAAAAAGTGTTTTATGCCTATAGCGCCAAATATAGGTTTAGCAGCCTATCATAAACCAACGACACATTTTGGACGTATAAAAATTTGTTCAGGAAGCAATTTAGGGTCTGCCTCAATTGGGTAATTAAACTGAAATTAAACTTAAAAATGACATTTCAATAATTATCGAATAACCCTGCTCGCAGAGCAAGATTACTTTTTACAGATATCGAATTATTTTTCCATCGCTGTCCTATTGGAATTACTGAGTAGCACCAGCCATTCTTATAATGGGGTGATTTTTTAATTTTCGAACTGTCACTATTAAGTTTAATTCTCCAAATGAGACAGACTCTTATACTAAAGACACACTGGTGGTACAAGTACCACGGTTATATACCCTAGTACATATTGTACCATGGTTTTCCACGTTGTAAATTAAAGATGAGAAGTAAGGTGACACACTAGTGGTACAACTTGTACCATGGTACGAATACCATCAGTGTGTCATTAGTATTAGCATAACTGCCGTGAATCGCATATTTTTCCCATATTAATAGGAAACCCAGCAAAGATGGGACAGATATGCGATTCACGCCGCGGCAGATAATCTGAGTGATAACATAAATGTGGACCAATATTTGAAAAGGGCGTATATTTTCCTAGATTTATTATATCAATGTTACACACAAATGACCAGATTTACAAAATTGTGATGTTTGATGGACTATTGTAAATTTGTCTAAACTGTAAAATCTGAAACATAAAAGAGCGTTTCGTTCACCGAGAAAATAAATCAATGAATGTTTAAAATTGGTTTAGCAAAAAAAAAATTGGTGGTCGATTTTTTTATCAGATAAACTTTTTGATTCCAAACGATGAAGCTCGGTAGATAATTAAATTTTCATTAGGGGGATTTCGGATAAACGCACAAAGTTGTACCGAAAGGCTATATGATCACTTCAAAAACGAATTTTTGATAGGAGGCCCGGAGACCCATAGTGTTATATACCAATCGACTCAGCTCGACGAACTGTGGTGATGTCTGTATGTGTGTGTATGTTTTTTTTTCTTCCTAAGCAATGGAGGGGGAATCTGCTCAACAGACATCCTGGGTTGTCCAGGAAGTGCGGGGTTAGGGACCACCTCCAACAGCAAACGAGGGAGGCAGGACTACATCACCGACCCGCTAAACCGTTTCCATTGCCGCCAAGCCCATAGTCCCTTCGGTACAACCAGAAAGTAATGCTTCAAAGGGGGGCCAGTGCACAACGCACCCTCGAGGTTAGCTGCGTGTCCTTGCAGCACCGAATATTTATGACTCGCTTTTTTAGAAGAACACCATGGTATCGTGCCAGCGTATTACCACCTTTCCAAATGGCCTTACCACGCCCTATGTCCTCGGAAAGTGGGAAGGGTCGACTTCGCGCCTGCTTCCCTCTGCACGGCTGGTATCAAGAATGATGATGCCGCGTACCCCAAATTGACCTCTCTGCGATAGGGTATATTCGCCAACACACAGAGACTTGCCGACGCGGTGCCTACGCCTGCCCCAGCCTTGACGAGGACCCTTTCCGTCCTCGGCTCGGAACCCGCCCGGTTGACCGACGCCGCGAAAGCGACGGTACCATGTTGTTCTTCGCGCGGCCACTTGTTCGATAAAATGTTCGAGTTCGACCACATGGCATGACCACCGGTATGACCCATGAAGCCGACTCGGAGCCCTTGGACCACCTCTTGTTTGCGCCTGAACTAGCCATCCTTGAGTCCACGCGCCACCTTCTGTGTAGCTCCGAGACGATTTGGACGATAGCCGATAAAACGGCGTTCCAGCCAACTTCATCTTTACACATCCTCCGAACTAGGTTGTCCGGGGTAGTGTCCAGACCATATGTGGCAAGCATGTGGTCACGCATTGCGCGAAAACGTGGGCACACGAACAACACGTGTTCCGCCGTTTCCTCTAAACCTGCGCACACCAAACACTCGGGCGCGGCCGAGCAAGCCAGCTGCGTTACCTGCACTGTGAATTTGCAGCACGCTGCAGTCCCATATTGCTTGTGCCCCGGTTCCAGGCACTTGAAGCAACCCAAGCAACCAGAAGTTCGGATAAGAAGGGCTATTTTGGCTTAATCAGCTCTCATTTTAAGTAATTTTTTGAATGGTGGGAGCGTAAAAGTGAACTTTAAAGTTCCGTTAAGGATGCTTGGAACTTGATGTGAACCATAGTGAACCAATTAGTTCGGTTAAGAGTAAATTTAAGTAAAATCTGAACTTCTGGTTGCTTGGGAAACTTCGGGTTGCTCGTATATGCCCACAGGGCACACCGACCATCCCACCTTGACGCTCCCTAACTTGACTACCTTGGAGGCATCCGCTGCAGATAGCCGAACCAATGCTACCTGTGTCCCTGCCGGACCTTTCCGTAGCCGAACGGCTGCGGTGGGCGTCTCCACTTCACACTGTCGCCGCAGTGCCGTGACGAGCTCTTCGACTTCGGTGATCTCGTCCAGGTCTTTAACCCTTAGATTCACCTCCGTCGTGAGTGCCCTCACCTTGACCGTCTCGCCTAGGACTTCCTCCGCCAACTTCTTGTAGGCGGCGCCCTTTTGCGAGACGCCCCGCTTCAGCTCGAGGATCATCTCGCCCATCCGGGTACGTCTCATTCGACGTACGTCGGCGCCGAGTTCACCGAGCTTGACGTCACTCCTTATCGCCTTCAGAACATCCGAGTACTTAGCCTCGTCCGCCGTGATGACTAGGGCATCGCCCCTGGAGCGATTGGCGCCTACCCTAGACTTCTTGCTACCCTCATTCGCCTGGGCCTTCTTTTCGGCCCTTGAAGTCTTCGGTTTCCTCTTGTTCTTGACCAGGGCCCAGTATTGCATACTTTTGTATAATGAGTAGTTATTAAGAGAACGCGACTCACAAGGGTAAAAATAAATACACCACCACTAAACGCACCTCGTTATGACTTCAACGCACAACCCTGTAAACGATCGTAAGTAGACACACGATCTGAACCAGGGTAACACATATTCCGATCCAGCACCTTCTATTCTTCTGCTTCTGAGCATAACTTCCGCAATTTAGTCCGATCCTACAGGACAGAAGTGGAGAGTGCTCAGTGACTGCCTAGGAAATCTAATACAAAGTGCAACTATTAGGCCCGACACGACGCATCACACCGTAAGGGCACCTGAGGTAACTAAACTGAACACAATAATTCGACTGGGTATGAAACGAAGTACTATTTAACGCTAGGAACGACTCGCTTCCGGATCTGGATTAGCTCCGGCACGTGTAAGAGCTAATATCACCTGGATTAATAAGAAAACCTGAAGGGTGTGGACGCATATAGCCCCTTGACATCCTGCACGAAACGACAGAGATCGCATTCACCCAGAAAGTCATCTACATAGTCCAAGCATCAGGTAAATTGCAATAACAATTGCTCTACTCCAGGCACTAAACGTTCATTCATCACCAGATTTGACCCGGCGGCCATAATAGAAACGTGTACATTTGCATACCACGGCATTAGCAAGCAAAAGGCCCTCCAAAGAGGAAATGGATGGAAATCACGTGGCATGAATATTCACGCTCGCGTCATTTTAGGGCTCTTTTATGTACAGCCGACCCACAGTGCAACCGACGCTCTCGCAACACTATCGACTCGTTATGTCACAAGGGCAGCGTCGCAGAGCCTAGCGACGATTCAACGTGACAAGTCCGTCCATCGTCGGGTGAGCGTCAGTGTGAGAAAGACAAGACTTCTCGTTGCACACTCCATTCATTATTTTGAGTGAAGATTTTGAGCTTTATTTTGGGTCTTTCGTCACACTGTTTATGGGAATTAGAAAACACCGTAACACCAGGAGGCGTCATCCTCCTCTATTTCCCTGGTCTGGGGCGGCTGAGAGTTCTCTCTCAGCCTGCCGTAACCCCTTACCACCGTCTTTCCTGGGTGGACGGACCTTTCCAGGTCCTTCCTCCCCCGGTTTGGGAGGTACCTGGCCAGGGTTCAGCTTCCCAGCCCCACTACCCTTGTTCGGGGTAGTAACCCTCCGCGTTTTGGAGCGGCCCCCAGGGAGTAAATGGAAGAATTTATTTTAGTAAATGGTTTTGATTTTTCCATAAATATTAACTTACTATATTCGTACCTTTTCGCTTGCATACCTTCTGTGTGGTTTTTGATAGTTAATTAATTCATGCTATACTGCCGTTCTACGCATAATTGTCCCATGTTACCTTTGGTGAAAAAATCCGAACTCGAGTCAATTTGTCCCACCAATTCAAGAATCGATTCGATCATGAAATTTAACAGATAATTTCGGGATGTTATGAGCGTAGGGTAGGCAACACTTTTCCAAGACATTAAACGAATCCCTACTTATAAGCCATTTTATAGAAAGCTCAAATGACAGGAGACCAAATACTAATATTTACATTTTACAAGGAACATTTGCGAAAATGAAATGAAATGATGATGATGATGACGAGATGATGATGGTTTACATGCAAATTTACCAAAACAAAGACCGAGCCGTCCACTCAAAATTTCGATGCTGTTCGAATCTGTCTCATAAAATGGCTTATTTAAACGGTTTTTAGCCTCTATTATCATCAGACAACAACTTCATTTTTTCAGTGGGACAAATTGACTCGAGTTTGAGATTTTTCATCAAGGGTAACATGGGACAATTATGCGTAGAAGGGCAGTGTACATAAGTCCTAAATCTTGGACTTCGCTAGATCAACTAATTGGAGCCCCATTCATAGAGACAACATATCTGTTAGAAGATTTCAAATAGCATTCGGATTATGTGGGAGAGTTTCGTAAGGATTCGGAGAAAATTTTCCATTTTTGCAATTCAATGGAAAATGTATCAAAACTTTTCTACAATCATAGCATGTTTTGGATCATCTAAGTTCGATCATTTAGCTTGTCAATGACTCATTCCAGAGGATAAATTGGGATCAAAACGTGTTTTATTATATGGACTTCTGGTGCGAATATTTTTCAACAGCTCTGCCTTATAGTTTGTTGTTTTAATTCAAATGATAACGCATAATTCTCGAAACGCAGTAAAAACTGTTTCACATCGTCAGATTCGGAGAGTTTCAATTCTTGAAATTGTTTCTTCAAAATCAACTTGCCAGCGATTCCAATACGTTCGAAAGCGTTCCGCTATGCGTCCCAGTCGTGCATTGCTGTCTTCTTGTCTTTGACATATTCTAGTTGGTCTTCCGCGATCCGATGAATCAGTAGGTTCTTACATTTCCTATCCAGAGCCCACCGCACTTCTAGTTTCTTAATAGTAATACAACTTTATTCTATCAAGTTCTAGAGTACTACAGGAATTGTTATTCGATGTGGCTAGCTCATAGCGCTCGGTTGCCATTCAACACTTTATTAATATCATATCAGAAATTTGTTAAGAATCTTTAGGATAATTTTTAGAAAAATCTCCGAAACAAGCATCTGGAATATCTGCTCCAAACATTGAAATTCTTGTTCAAAAGGAGGAGCCAAAACCAGGTCATTGACATTAGACAAATGAATGAGAGTATTTTTTCCGTGTATTAACACACAATGGGCCACCTCGCAATTTAAAGTGACATTTTTTTTTCAACATATCAACGGAGAACGAAGGCATCAGTCAACAGCACAACAAAGTGTCGTGGGTGGATGGACTGGATGCAAACATAATAAAAGCTCTCGTGATTCATAAAATATGTCTCGAACTATTTACGTTACCGGATTCGGCCCGTTCGCTGGCCACGAAGAACGCAACGCCAGCTGGGAAGCAGTGAAGCTACTCCCCGATTCGTTCCACCACAAGAAGGTTAAATATGAAGTGAAAAAGTTGGAAATACCTGTTACTTACGAAGCCGTCGATGCAGTGGTTCCCAAAATCTGGAGCGAAAATCCTGCGGTATGATCAGTGCACGAAATTTGCACGTTTACCCTACTAATGGAATCGATTTCTTGCAGCTGGTTATCCATGTCGGCGTCCATGGTCGAATCGATTCGATCAACTTAGAAAAATGTTCCTACTCATCGGGCTACTGTCGGCCGGATTTTGCCAATAAATGTCTACCCTGCGATAAGATACCGCTGAAATCTTCCAACGATAAGGGCAAGTGTGAAGTACTTGAAACAAACCTAAATGTGGAAGAAATTGCTCGTGAGTTGACCATGGTCAAGTGCTCGCGGGAAGTGGGCAGCTACCTGTGCGGATACATCTACCTCAAATCTCTGGACATCGACCGGGATCGGTCCTTGTTCATTCACGTGCCAGACATCGGAAAACCTTACAACTCCGAACAAACGAATCAAGCCATCCAAAAGGTGATGGCACGATGCATGCAGCAGCTTGACGCAGAGGGCAAACTGTAGAGGACGTCCGAAAGGATTAATTTCGGATGGAATTGAGCACGCAGTTCATATTACCCAAGTTTTAACTGATCTTAATTTTAGTGTTTGATGGAATAATAATAATATATGTTTTAACCAGCTTTCCTAGATTCTCTGGTTTTGTCGGATTTCACGAGTCTCTGGATGGTGTTCTCCAAAATTTGAGTCAGCATTTCGTCGGATTCTGTCTGAATACTATTAATCTGGAAGTAAAAGAAACGATTGATATTTTCGAATGTCGTTCTTATCCCTTCCGTAAACAGAATCAATGTATACTCACCAGATGCGTTTCGACACCCATTTTTTTCAACAACCGTTGTTTGAGTAGCATCAATCCCGAAGGAGTCTGATCATCCGATAAACAATACGCTCGGTCAAACACATCTAAATTGATAATTTCATTATTATCCATCTTCACGAGCAAACCAGCAATGTTCAGGGCCCTAATGGGCAGATTGAATTTTATTTCACTGATTTGTAATTTGTCTGTCAGATCCTTCAGACATCGGTGAACACGTTGCAGCTCAACACGATTCCGTACCAGATATTCCGGTGTTGGTCGATCCAGCTGATACGCCCGGACGCGCTGCAGCTTCGAAATAATTTTGAACGCTTCCGGTCGTTCTATTTCGGCGCACGCCAGGAGCAAATCACGCCTGGATTCAATTTTAGGGCGATCCTGCATGAAGTTCTGCGTCATCTGTTTGTTACTGAATATACTGGACATCAAATCAACCGAAGGGTGACCCATCATCCACAGACAAAGACATGTGTCTACCAACGTATCTGGAATGAACCGGTACTCATCGTTTTCAATTTTCTGAAACACCACGTCCAACAAATCCTTTACTTCAAAATTAAGATCTTCAGCCGAGATGGATAAGGTCGAGCAACTCCATAAAAAGGTTGACAAATCTTTTGCACGGAAGTTTTGCCGAAGGGAGCCGTTTCGTTCTGTCGGATGATTTCGTATTTCACTTTCAATGTGCTTGTTAAATTCGGCCAAAAAAAGATCCTTCAAAGGATCGTCCATAATCAAATTATCCGCAACATAAGCAAACAAGTGTGACAGACCTCTGAAATCCAACAACTCGTTTCGATTCTGCAGCACACTCTTCAACTTGATTACTATACGTTCCGATTGTATTCGATTCATGCGAGCACTTTTGACCAGCGTTACAAACAAGGCCATATCCTCATCATTGAGATGCGATATTTCTTCCACTAGATGACTCCGAAATCGTTCATTCTTACTTCTCACACTTGTCTTGTACATGGCGTTGGCCAGCACAACGAAATCCATCAGCTCCATTTCCGCATTCAAAAACTCATCAAGATAGTCCGAAATAAACTGCTCTAACATTCGACTTCCAGCAGCGTTTTTCTTCCACAGACCGAGGAAGAAAACGATCGTCATAAAATCTTTCCTGTTCACATTTCGACCGAACATTTCCACCAGCCGTGGCATCGCCTTTCGATATGTTTTCAGCTTCGTAATCTTGTTCGGCAGCAGATACATGAAGCCATGCATCATCCCCACCAGCTCCAGAAGCTCCACCTTATCGACTCGAGACTCACATTCCTCGTCCAGAGCATTGACCACATCGGTGTACATCCGAACATCGGTCTTCCCGCGGAAATCGCTCGTCATGCAGATAAGCTTGCCCATGTCATGGCTGGAAATATCTGCCAGCTGTTCGAGGAACTGATCCGGTCGGTAAACGGGATAGAACGAGGAGTATTTAAAGTTAAACCTGGTCGGATCCGTGAAATCACGCTTGGTGAGAGCAATGTGCCGGGAAAAACGGTGAATGAGCGTGCCGCTTTCACCATCCGATGTTTCGAACTGGAATTCGGCCGGTCGGAAGGTGGAATAAAGGGTCGTCGACCGCAAATCCAATTTTATCACCGATCTGAATAGTTTAAACATGTTTCAACACTTTTTCAAGAATTTTCTCTACTGAACGTGATTATTGCACAACATGCTGGATCCATAATGAGATTTTTTAGAAGAAGGGCACAAGGAAAACTTGAGATTGACTGCTTGAAAGAAAGATGCATTTTTGCCTGTTTGCTGTTTCTCTTTTGATTCGCTCATGGCTGCATGCTACGATGCCGAGTATGCAGCCAGTACAATGAAAAGGCTTTTATACACGGCAAAAGAGGTGGCACTAATTATCCAATTGAGACAGAACAAAAGATATTTTAGTTATTGCGCATAAGCCCCAAAATTTTATTCCCACCTTTGGGTTTCCGCGCCGAGCACTCAGCGCCAGACTCGGCGACAAGGAGATAGTGGTCAAGTTGGTACTCCTGATTTTCTGACAACTGATGTCGATTGGTTGTGTGAGTGCACCGGTGTCAAAAAATAGAGCTTTTAGCTGAAAATTTAATTGTCAAATGTACATTTTGACAGCAATATATATGTATGAGTGAATAAAATGTGGAAATGCTCTATCGCGGAAGCAGTCGCTGAAGACAAGTGTCAATGGTTTCAGTGACGAAACGAAAAGTTTCAATGCAAAAAGCAATACTAGATAAAGATTGTCGCTACTGTTCCCTTTGTTCTGCTGTCCGAAACATGTGTGGTACATACCTGTCAAATCGTATGGATTTTCCTTCTTTGACATTTAGCTCCCCTATCCTCGCCAGCAAAAGATGTTCCGGACAGCGACGACAGCGACAATCTTTATCTAGTAACTAAAATATCTTTTGACAGAACCTAAATCTCCCTTAACAAGTGAAAAGGGCCCCATCAATAACATAAACATTGAGAAAAATAAATAGTGCTGTTTGAAAAAAAATGAAGCACAATTTCAGTTCCCAATTCGCATGATTTATGATATTGAGCGTTTACTTGCTAGGTGGACACGATCGGTTAGAGTTAGAGATGGGCAAAACGGATCACTTAGTTGAACGGTTCAGATCTGGGTCATTCAGTCTAATGATCCGGATCTTTCATAAGGATCGGATCTTTAGAAAAATACGTAAGGAGAATGCAAAATAGTGAAACGGTTGGCATTCAGAACCATGATTTCGACCCGTACATGCCAAAATTTCACCGCTCTCACGCTTACAAGGATATATTATATGTGTAAAGAACCCACTATAAGCTTTTTGTTTCGCATTTCCTTACAATTGGTTAGTTAATTTGCTGATCTGGTGATCCGGATCTTGTAAAAAGTGAGCTGTGAATCATTCACTCACAATAAAGATCAAGGGGCACGACACAAGACAATTCTTTAAAAAATCCCATACTTTTCATCGGATTTTTTGAAATATTTTTTTCCGAACGTTACTTTCAGTGTCTTAGATGAAAATAGCTTAAATTAACTCAAATTGGGCTATCTTCCCTGCGATTAGAAATGCTTACACGGTTAGATGACTTTACCCATTAATGGGTACTATGTTCTTGTTGTTATTATTCCCACCGTGAAAAATTCACCCATTTTCTTAAAAAGCAACACTACCCATTAAAATGGGTAGTTGCACTTTTTCAAGAAAATGGGTGAATTTTTCACGGTGGGAATAATATCAGCAATAACATAGTACCCATTAATGGGTAAAGTCATCTAACCGTGTAGAAACGGATATTTCAAGACAAAATTTTCAAAACGACTTATCTGCTTTTGTAAACAAATATTCAAACGACGATTTGACGAATCTGATAGCTCTCCCACGCAAACTAACACCACCAATAGGTAGGTGAAGGTTTCCGCTACTTGTTGATGGTGTTGGTTTGCGTGGGAGAGCTATCAGATTCGTCAAATCGTCGTTTGAATCTTTGTTTACAAAAGCAGATAAGTCGTTTTGAAAATTTTGTCTTGATTTTAGGATATTTCCGCGTGTAGCACTGTCAAGATGCTGTCAGAATGACAAACAAAGAGGAAATAATATCGTTGGTTTTCTTTTGATACTGTTCTATACAATAACCTCTTTAACATTTTCTGCCAAACTTGAAATACATAATAATTGGTACCGATGTGCCCAAGGATGTCTCCGCATCTGATAATTTTTGTATCAGTTTGTGGCGACGCTTGTGGCAGGAATTATTATCGCGCTTATCTTTTTCTAGAATGCTGCGTCAAGATTGCCGCCGTGTTAAAAGAAAGGCAGAATTTTCCCGCTCAAAACAAAACCACGTGCTTTTCGCGAAATGACAGCAGTGTTCGATTGTATTAGTGAGAGGCAACCGGAGTCACTGAGTACATGGAGAGTGTTTATCATGGCAAGTGCATACGGTGGGTGAGATTTTCATTGACTCTGTTGTGTTTAGTGACCGTTGCGATTACCTGAGAAGCAACCAGCAGGAAATCGCAGTATTCTATTTAATCTCGAGATGCGTAATAATAACCTTATTATTATTAGTTCCTGCTTGTGGTATGCTTTCCAATGTATCTCTCTTTTTAATTTCTCTTGCTGTTGCGGTCGAGGCTCCGGCTTTTAATGTCGTTTTCGATCATTGATTAGGAAGACCTCAAAAAGCACTGCCCGCATAGAAATAAATCGTACGTTAAATGATTAAAATTATAAGTTTTCCATTCCGCGTATAATCATCATAACGTGTACGATACATATACAATTATATGATTAAGATATTCGCCGACCTTATCATTGAAAATTATTGTCAGATTATACATGTTATAGTAATGATTACTAGAATGAGAAATGAAAAATAATCTTTGTAGAGAAAAATCATACCTGATATAATTTGGGTAGTTATTCACACCTGACTGCATAAAAAGAAGTGATTTTAATTTTAGTGTTATAGTGACATTTCTGTCGACGGCAGTTGGTCGTCAGGCCTGAGACCACATTTTTTTCGAATTCGGTGGTGAGGCTAAAAATGAAAAGGACTAAATACGTGTAAGTTAAAACTTTATTATATAAAACGGAAAATGAATCTATTTTAGTTTATCCAATTTTTGTTTATTCGCAGAATTATCCCTTTCGAACCACTACTAGAGAAAACGTGAAATGTGGTGAAACGATTCTACACCACTTGGGACACCGGTGTTACGCCACTCCGTACTGCACAAGCGGAATCAGCATATCGGTCGAATCGCAAGGATATACGTGTAAAGGTAATGTGATAATCTCATCCTTCTTTGTATTTGGTGTTCGGCTTGTAACTCGTTATTTGAGACTTAAGGCCCAAGTTAAGGCCTAAACGCAATACCAGCGGAACGGCGATGAAAACGGCAAATTTGACAAAAAATATATGAGCGTCGCTGTTCCGCTGTATTGCGCGGGGCCTTTAGTTTGCATCTCATCGCTTTATCGTACCCTTTCGTACATATATACCATAGTGCATTAGAAAAGGACCATTAACGTTTAGTAAATATTTGTTTTAATATAATCCACAGATCCACAGATCACAGCATCCAGCTTTAATCGTTCGGAAATGGTGGAGAGAGTGGCAAAATCAAACGTTCCTGTACTTTCAGACTAATACAGTAGACGTTCGATAACTGCAAGTCATTTAACTGTAATGCTTTTTAACTGCAATTTGATAGTTGCAACAGCTTTGCAGTTATCGGACCGCCAAACTTCAAAACGGTGTCAAAGTCGATGACAGCTGCACTGCATTGCACAATTCGATGCTCTTTTGTTGCATCTGACGTCGACTGACAACCGTTTGACGTCTAGAATGCATTGCAGTTATCGAACGGCTAGTGTAATAGATTATTTTGAGAATTTAGAGAAAGATATGTTGTTAGGAAATTAGAAAAGTTATAAGATAATAAATCAAATATAATAGAAACTTTTGGCGTTGGCTTGCTTTGTATTGAATTGAATTGAAAACTCTAATAAAAATATTCCTCTACCGTGGCTCGTGAAATAGTATACATATTATAATACAGTAATCGTATAATGGAATAATTATCGCACTGCATTTGATTTGGATTAAAAGCTGAATCGTTAAAAAATCATACTATTTTTAATCTTTGTTGAATATAATCAAATCCCGAATGATCGCATGAAACAAAAATGAAGATAAACTAATTATTCATGGTAAAATTGCATTGCAAAAATACATGCAAAAGTTGATGTTTTGCCTTTCTCGTACAACAAAGTTGTACCAGAAAGGCTTTCATTTCACTCCCAAAACGTACTTTTTATAGAGCGCTTGTAGACCCATAGTATTATATACCATTCGATTCAGCTCGACAAACTGAGCAAATGTCTGTCTGTCCGTGTGTGTGTCCGTGTGTGTGTGTGCGTATGTGTGTGCACATTGAAACATTAGCCAATTTTTCTAGTACTAAACCTGAATCGATTTTGCTACAACAAGTTGCATTCGATGGGGAATGTTTTCTTCTTGTTCACTATTGAGTTTCATAATGATGGCACTTCTCAAAAATAGTAAATATTCAAAGAGTTATGAGACATCATTATTTCTGTAACAAATAAGCTATCGATTTTCTAGGTTATGTTCTCCCAAGACACAATTTATTCGAAACCGGCACACTGACAGCATAGAATACACAGCTTACACGGAAGAAAAAACTTCACAAAGAAACATAGAAACCCATTAATGAGTTAAAAAGTACCTATTTTAAGATTTCATGTATACACTGAAAATTCTCGTTTATTTTTCAAAATGATCTAAGAAACATATTTTCATGAATGAATTTTAATATTGCGATCAACAGACCAATATGATAGCTTTTGATTGCAGTACACAAATTAATTCATGAATAAAAGGTGACATATGTTCTTTTTAAAAGTTAAGCGTCATTTCTGCCATTTCTTTCCCCTATGGGCCGATGTGAGCAGTGAGAAGTGAAAAGTGAGACGTGAGAAGTGCGAAGTGAGGAGTGAAAAGTAAGAAGTAAGAAATGAAAAATGAGAAATGAAAAATCACCAGATGATCCGAAATGAAAACAAAAATGTTTTTCCAAATTTCAAGCTCTATCTGGAATAAGGGCGAATGTCGCAAGAGAGAATTCTCTTCGCCGACTTCCCCTCTTTTAAATTAAAGTGACAAGCAGATGATTTCGTTGCGGTTTTCCCCTCAGAACGAAAGAAAACAATGAAAACTTGCATTCTGAGGTGATAAACCGCGATGAAATCCTCTGCTTGTCACTTTTATTTAAAAGAGGGGAAGTCGACGAAGAGAATCCTCTCTTGCGACATTCGCCCTTTTACCAGATAGAGCTTGATTTAATCTAGACTATCCTTTGAAAAGAGCTGAAATTTTTTTGCTAATATTTTCAAATGGATATAATAGAAAAACGACGCATCCCACAAAAAAGTGTTGTATGGGTGACCATCGCAAAATCAGTCAAACTTTCTAGTGAAAATATCGGAAACAATTCAAATTGAGCCCTACACTGAAAAAAATCAGTTTAAAAATTTTAAAGTCGATTTGCGAAAAAACGCCCTTTTTTATTTAAATGAAATTTTGTCTCAAGATAGGTGATTATGTTCCCTACCAACCGTCCATACATCGCAAGCTGGGCACTCTTAAGGAAAAAAAGTTTTTCTAGCAAAAACTTTTTCTTGTCGGAATTATTTTCAGTGTATTTTCATCTGAAATTAAACCAATGAAAGCCATCGTTATAAATAGAACCCCAAGCAAATCTATTTTTATGATACATTGTCTAATTTAGTCACTAAATATAGTTTGTTTTTAAATTAAGAGTAATATTAAGAAGGGGTTTATATCTTCAAAAAAATATTATATTCCATTATTAGCTTCTTTAGTTGCGACCAGCTACGACCAAAACATTGTACTCTGCCTGACTGTACAGGAATACTTAATATGAGTATATTATGTATACATATGTTAAATCCACCCCTTAAAGACACTGAAAAAATCAATTCCATCAAGAAAAAGTTTTGTTAGAAAAATTTTTTTCCTTCAAAGTGCCCAGCTTGGGATGTATGGACGGTTGGTAGGAACATAATCACCTATCTTGAGACAAAATTTCGTCCAAATGGAAAAGGGCGTTTTTTCGCAAATCGACTTTAAGATTTTTAAATCGATTTTTTTCAGTGTAGGGTTCAATTTTGAGTTTTTCAATAAGTTTTTTTGGAAAGTTTGACTGATTTTGCGATAGTCACCCATACAACACTTTTTTGTAGGAAGGGTCGTTTTTCGATTATATCCATTTGAAAAAATCAGTAAAAACAAGTTTGACCCTTTTCAAAAGATAGTCTGAATCAAATTTGAATAAACTAAGTATGCACTTTTCTTTTAACTGCACTTCGTAAATATTGACCAATAAATTTACAAAAGGTCAACATAAACAATCAGAACTATTTTGGCTTTACGCATTTTATTACATTTCCCGCATAACTTTTCAAAAGGACCTAAGTAAAATTTTTTCATGAATTCTCGCTTAACTTTTCAAAAGGACGTAAGTAACCTTTTTTTCATGAATTAATTTGAATACTGCAATCAATATTGTGATTCTCGAGATATTATAGCATTTTGCTCATTCACCTCTGCCTCGCTTAGTTGTGCGCCGCTAAGGTATTGTGACTTTACTCAATTTAAGTGTAGAATATTACATCACAAATTAAACATAATTGCACTACTAATATCCACTTAAACAATATCCCGAACGCAACACAGGCGAAAGAAAAGCAAAAAATTACTAAACCTCGAACAATTTCACTTAAAAATATCTTTTCGTAAAGGGACGACAATATGCTACATACAAGCGAATGTGGAAAAGCTTACCGAAAGCTCACATCTATTTGACATTGGTTTATTTACTTTTTGCATGGCGCACAACTCGGCGCATGAGACCCGGCGCGTAACTGGTGAGCCAGTATGCTAATTTTAGAAAAGAATCGCAATAGCTTTCATGTTGTTCTGTTGATTGCAGTACTCAAATTAATTCATGAAAAAAATGTTACTTAGGTCCTTTTGATAAATTATGCGAGATCTATAGTACAGCAGAAAGTCTATTGCTGATAAACGTTCATTTCGAACAATACACCGCAGATTGCTGGTTAATTTTTTTTGACATATACTCTGTCTCGCTCAAACCAACAGCGAATAATCTAGCGACTACTTTAACGAACTATTTAAGGAACAGCTACTTTAACCGACCGTATCCATTTAGCAAGTACGGTGTTGAACATAATCTGAGATTAAAATAACACTTAATAAAGTTTAACAAACTTAGCAAGTAACCGCACAATATTGAGTAAAACAAATTAAGGGTGTAGCATTTCTGCATGCGGTGAATAAATTTCGCACCGTGTATATAACTGACAGCATGAATGTTTGTGTTGCTTCTTTCGTGCTTTATTGATGATGCTAACCTCTCAAGCAAAGTTTTCCAAAGCTTCAAATGTGGAACACGAAAACTAATGGACGAACACACACGCGCTAGAGACCCGAAGCCGATGACTTCATCCGCCTCAACACAGCTGTAAAAGTTTCGTCGTTGGAAATAAAAATCGCATACCTACGTACATGCTTTCTCGTGCGCTCGTTACGTTTGCTGCCATTTTGTTTCATGCTTTGGAAGGAAAGAAGAGGCGTGTCATTAAGGCTAACTGCTTTTTGGTTTGGGTGGTTTGGGTGGAATGATGGTGTAGTTTGGGCATATGGGTGATTTGAACATAACGTTCATTTTCATACACCTCCTTATTTCCATATTATGCGGCTTTTTTTTCATTTATATTTATGTGAATTGTTGGTTTCATTTTCACAAATGTACTTGTACAATTATTACACAAAGGGATGCAAAATCAATGTATGACATACAACTATGTAGTATGATTGAACTTTAATATTACATTGGTGAAAAAACACTACGTGGGAATCAGGAAAGTTGGAAACATATCGAATTTTAATCCATATGTATTTTTCAAAACGCGCCGTTGCGCTAATCATTGTATTTACTATCGCTAATCATTGTACTACCGCACGATCGCATATTTGTAACATATTCATTTTTTCCTTTCTCGTACAACAAAGTTGTACCGAAAAGGCTATATGATTGCTAAAAAAACTTGATAGAAGGCCCGGAGACCGATAGCGGTAGATACCGATCGACTCAGCTCGACAGACTGAGGTGACGTCTGTTTTTTTGTGTATGTGTACAAATGTTGTAGGGCCACTTTTTAGGACTTAGAATTATCCGATTTACTAGCAACAAGTTGCATTCGACGGGAATTGTTTGCTATTGGAAATGGGCCCGATCATTGCTTTTCGGAATTATTGAAAACATTGTTTTCCCCAAAGGTCCCCCTTGAAAATTCAAAGAACAATTTTGTTTGAATGGTGGCAAGGCAAAAATATTAAAAATGATCGAAAAAATGTGATCTATTCCCCCAAAGAGCTTTTTTGACCTTTCTAATGTGATTTTTTCAATATATTTTAAAATGCACGAGAAAGGCATCATCACTGCTAGGTGGATTAATCTGGGTTTTGAATGGTAACGATACTTAACAACCTAATGTATCATCCAAAACCTAAATATTATAAGGGCTGTCGTAAATATTATTCATGGTATACTTGACGAACGGTTTTCTATATGATTCCATAAATAATTCAGCTATAAATTTCTATACTCAAAAAACCATAACCAGAAAAATAGTTGAATAATTTAATTTTATTCGGGTGTTTATTCGCATAGCTGTGCAAAACAAATTAAATGCATCATCCGTACCGATGTTTTCACATCTGCGGCATTTGAAGAAATTCATCATGATGAACTTGGCCAACGGTACAGAAACTGGAACAAGAACGGAAGAGTTTGCGTCCCCCGCGGGTGTTTCAGTCCTGTACTGTTGGCTGCACCCCCCTGGCGTCCTATACTATCACAAGGGGTTTGACAATAGCCACCATGTCCACGGACGGTAGCTCATTACCGTCCGTTGTTATTGTACGAAAATAAACATCATGTGTTTTGTTTACTATTTGTTTTGGGTAAATCTGAAAATTGTTTTCTAAATAATTTGCAAGGTTTATATCTTTGACCATGGGAATTATGTTATTTGATGATAAAATATAATAAACTTACGAGTTGGAGGGAATCTACAGGTGAAATCAAGCGCTACACGAAATCATTTTTCGTAACTTGTTCTCCCGCTCCGAATCAAACAAAAGATATTATTATTGTTTATACTGTGTTGAGCATCACAGTTGAAATGGTCCGGGGATGCAAATCAAACACATTCATTAGTGAAATTGAAATGAAATAAATGGTGTGCTGAAAGATGTTTTAGGATTATATTTACAGGCCCTTAATAGTTGGTATTATTTTTGACCAAATTGAAAAAGTGTAGCCAACAATATTTTGGATAAACTCCAATTGCTTGTAAAGGCACGATTCGGAAGAAGTACTTTTCAAAATGTATGCTGGACATATTCATGAAGATGATCGCTACGCTGAGAAGCATCTCTTGCCACGGGGCTGGTTGGCTGGGTTCACGAAAGATTCTTGTTTGTTTTGGTCTATCTCTTAGATGATGATAGATGAGCGAAAGCATGGCTGAGTCGATTTTTTTGCCCGTGCACACGCGCATATGACGTCACAACCCTTAACGTTTCCATTGACATCGTGACGTCATGCTCGTTTGGAGACACGTTTGACAGTTCGTTTGGAGACAGAGGATTTATCTTCGCTCATCTATATATTCCACTATCTATAGTCATAATCAGCTGTTTTTCTAACTTCTCGTGAAAAGGCCTTTTGCCAAAATTGACAAAAACTTGGAAGGGATATAAAATATTAGAAACAGATATCAAAGAATAGACGATGATAATGCACGCTTAGATGAATTTGATAGGATATTTGAAAAAATGTTTAGTTTGATAGGTTTTTTGCAGTCTTCACGAAAACATGAGCGGCGCTGAGCTTGAGTGCAGTTTTTGAATGTTCATGTTCATCCCGAGCGCGCGTTCTCCTTCAAGCTCGTGTTCACCACCAGCATCCAACATGGGTGCGAAAAATGAACGCGGTGCAGCTCAGCTCAGGCTCGAGCTCAAGTTCAAAACTTGGGCTGTGTGTTCAGGCTGTGTGCTCATCCAGCATGCTGTGTGCTCAGACTGTGTGCTTAGGCTGATTACTGAGGCTGTGAGAATAGGTTTTGGGCCGAGCGCGATGCTTTACGATTATGCGGCAGGTTTCGAATTCGCCATAGTTGAGCGGCATAGCAAAAAAAGATGAATCATAGTTGGTAGATTAAAACAAGTTGTGCTTTCAGCATTTGCATTTGCGTGGGTCAAAACGGGAAAACAGTCAAAACGTTCGCAAAAGTACCAATTCTGCGTGGCCCTTTAGTATGTGAAAAGCAAGCGTGTTATGTTTTATTGTTGAAAATAATTCAAGACGTGAAGCAAACTAACTTGAACATGCAAATTTAGCGTTTTAGCAAAGATGGTACATAACAATATTGTTTCTATCCAGTTTCATTAAAAGAATGAAACTCAATTGGGGAAACAAATGAAATATAAAATCTTTCTAAAAAAACATAAAAAGTGTACAATAAACGGATTAGTTAATTGATTGCCACTATCATGTTTGGGTCCAGTCTAGAGTGTTTTCGTGAGGGAAACATTTTCGACGCCCTGGGCATAGTATATTCATTGTGTATACAATGGCAGGCATAGAAAAGCCTCAATTATAACGGTTTGCTTTCAATGCTAATACGGAACACTTAGTTCAAAACAGGTCAAGTTGCAGTTGAAATGTTGACCCATTGAAGAAGGAAATGTTTCGATATTGTAAACTGTGTGTCAACTTATTTTGTTTCCACAAACCCTCAACAAATTGTGTTGAACATATAGAATTGTTTTTTTTTCTATAGTAGGTAGATACATAGTAAAGTACGTGAGTTAAAGTTTATGCATTAGCTGTTCAATAATTCCAATTTCACATGGAGGCGATTATATACGTGAATTGAATACTTCTGATTGTTGATTATCGCATTGCCAAAATACAGTCGGGATTCGCTGGTTGGGATTTTAATACTTGGGTCACTTTTTAGTTGGGCCTCCGCTGGTTGGGCAATGGCCCAACTAAAAAGCAACCGTACGTCAAAATTCAATGTAAACACGGAAAACGGGATTGGGCGTCACTGAAGATCATTTGTGATGTTCAAGTCGAAATACACGTGTTCAAATGGCTGTCAGTTGACCCAACTAAAAAACCGAATTCGTTAGTTGGGCCGAGGTCGTGGCCCAACCAGCGAATCGCGACTGTATGTACACACATTTCCATCCCAAGTAGAGAGAAATCCCTCAGTGCCGGACAACATAGTCACATTACGTAAAATTCTATAAATTTCGGGTTCTGCGACAGGTACCCTGCATATACAAAATATACGATCCATATTTGATTATTTGAACATGATTTTCGATGATGTACTTTGATAATGACTGAAGGTAAACAAATCTCGGATAACAAAACCGTCCTCCAATATCGTAAACTTTAGCGGCATTTCAAAATATAACCCCGTTCCAACGCGCTTGGATCAAATACAATGAGGCCGGTCTTTACGAGGGGAATACGTTCCACGTAAAAAAAACTTTGTAAAAAAATTCGCGTAGAAAAACGGCGTAAATGTCGAATTCCGCCTAAAAATCGCGTGATTCATGAAGTCCATTTAAAAAGCGACCCCAGTATACACATTCATAAGACAATTTTTCACTTGTGTAGAGATAAGTCAGTGCAAGTAGTGCGACTTTTAAAGGAAATTATATAAAACCTAAAGTTCCCACCTTTTTCAAAGTCGAAGAAGTAGCGTGAAGACAATATTTAAAAAAAAAATGCACAGGGAAGCAACCGAAAGAATTTTTGAAACTCTTCTCAACAAGTCTAAAGGATATTCAATTAAAAATGGTTAGAAGTACGGGGTTGGACTTTTCTTATCCTTATGTTTTTCGTAAAATGTCCTCTTACTCTGTCATTGAGGATATTTCAAATATCTACGCGCATAATAAGATGATAAATAAGTTCCTTTTCACTTTTACAAACAAAGTATCATTGAACCATTGAAATTCAATTATATTAAAACTAGAGTTTCAACACCAAAATGCTAAGCCAAGCTAACCAAGCAATGTCTGTTGATTGTAACCGATGTTTTGTACCGTGCTCAAAGCTGCGCTCGCAGCCGCGCTGAAAACATCAATGTTCGAGCGCCGCTGTGAGCGCGGTGCAAAACATGAGCATCCATAGCCTACGCTCGGGTTCATGTTCATTTTTACGAGTGCACGTTCGAGCCCGAAGCGAATGTTCATTCGAGTGCGGCAGCACGGAAAAACATTTGCGCGGGGCTGCACCTTGAAGACTGGTTTTTTGGTGATTTTTTCCATGAAAGCGGAAGTGTCGTGCCCCTTGGTTTGCACCATATTCAGGATGTTTTTTTTTCTATGCGGGTCATTATACACGTAAAAAAAAATTAATGTTATTTATTATTAAGATTTCTAATATTTTTTTGCCAAAGCAGGCGCTCAATGATATGTATACTCGATTAAGTTGAAAACCGGAATATGGGACTAGCGAAGTTGGATTTTTCTCGCAATCCGTATGTTAAACCTTACTTCGCTAGTGGCGCGCTAGTCTAATTAGGGCCTAATTAGACTAGCGCACTACTAGCGAAGTTAGGTTTAACGTATGAATTGCGAGAAAAATCCAACTTCGCTAGTCCCCCATTTCGGTTTTCAACTTGACTAGCGATATAAGAAAAAACTTATACATCGCATTAGTCACATGCATTCCAAAACTTATACTTTTCATTAACTTTATGAAGGTTATTAGCTTTTTGGTATGGGATCATTCATTAGGTGGCATAATGAAGAGTATAAGTATTTTCGAATGGTTTTTTGCCAAAACATATAAGGTTATTTTTTTACGTGTAGTATAAGGCTTTGGTCCGATTCGTGAATCAAAATCGAATTAAACTTAAAAGTGACAGTTCAAAAATTTCCAAATAACCCTGCTCGCAGAGCAAGATTACTTTTGACAGATATTGAATCATTTTTGATAGATGTTTTGTTGGTCTTGCTGGGTAGCACCAGCCATTCTTATGAGCGGGGGATTTCATAATTTCCGAACTGTCACTTTTAAGTTTAATTCGATTTTAATTCACGAATCGGACCAAAGCCTAAGAATGACAGTTTTCCAATTTTGAGTGAAACTGACTAAAATTTGAGTTGAGCCAGACGAGCGTGCAAAAAAATTATCTAGAAGGCCTTTTGTTTACTAGATAGAGTAATGTCACCTTTTCAGCGACATTAGTGTTGTGCGTTAATCATGCAAAGAATCGCCGCCAGTTTTTCCACATAGAACATGTAAAATATTTAATAATTTTTGTACAATATGTAGTTTAGTCCAGTGTTGTTTCTGCCCTTTTACCTACTTCAATTATAAATAGTGTCTTAATAAATGATCTACTTTGCAAAAGAAGTGGTAGGATCATTGTTTGTGTATCAAAACTGTGCACAATAGAATGGCATCCAAAAGATTTGGAAACTTTCAGCTGAAGCAGCCATCGTCATCCTACAAGAAAGCCCGGCTGGACATCGATATAATTCCCAGTCAACAGTACATAGAACAGCAGCAGCAGCTTCATAGAACGGTAAAAACCACGACAACGGTTGCCAAATCTTCGTCGGCAGATTCGCTGTGGGGCGACGAAGATGACGAATTCATCATTCTGGCCTCCCAGGCCGTGGAGGAAGTGGAAATGTTCCAGCAAACGCAGATGCAGCAGTCTCAGGCATCACGAGCGGACGTCACGTTCGGGACTTTCCTCAAGGAAGGGGTGGCTTCGAGTACCCAAACCGTGGCCAACGGGGTAAGGGAACCCAATTCCAGTGAATTGATGCCTCCACCACCATCGGCAGTACCTGGACCTTCCCGGGTTGATGCTGTGCCTATCAGTGTGGTCGATCTGCTCACCGATGGCGATGATGATGTTTTCAGTGAGCAGTTTGATGAGAACTATGATAACATAGAGAAGCACATTGATGAGTTCTTTAATAATGAATTCGACGACGACTTCAATATGGATGAATTCCAGCAGGACAATAGAAGAAGCGGTTCAAAGACATCACAGGAACGATCTCCAAAGCCTTCTCGGGTTAATGGTGAAACGAAAGCATCGCCGGTTACGTTCCAACCGAAGAAACCTCAAGCTGCAGTGATCACCAAAGAGGTTTTCGCAAATAAGGCGAGGGAAGATCGAACGATTCTAACTCAAAAACACCCGCCACAAATAGACAGAGAGGCAATTGCAAATGCCGCCAAGAAAAGAGATCATGAGAAAGATATGCAGGTCCGATATCTCACGGGTCAACTGGAAAGAGCAAGCAAGGAAAAAGAGCAGTTAAAGAAAGATTACAACGAAGTAACGGAACGGCTTCAGATCCGTGATGGAGAAGTATCTATACTACGTTACGAAATGAAGAACATCAAGGACCAAAATAAGCAGCTGAGGATGGAAAAGATGAAGGAAACAGAAACGCTCAAGAAGGATTGGGTGGAAAAAATGAAAGATTTGGAGAAGGTGATTGTCGTTCAGAAGTCAGAACTAGAGTTCAAAACCATGGAAATAATAAATCTGAAAACGAAACGAATGAGTAACTCATTCAAACATGGATCCACCAAGGAGAAACCAGTCACGGAGAAGGACTTCCGAACGCACACTCGCCGGGTGCAACTTTTTCGTCAATCATCAACGGACAACTACCAAATTAATCCGAGTATATTTGATTTGTCTGCGGAAACTGTTTCTAAGTTTAACACAAAGAACCAGCTCTCAATTTTGTCCAGAGAAGATATTGTGTTGTCGCAATTGTTGGGCAGTCTGCAATCGTACCTTTCGCGGATGATGTGCCTGAAGGGAGCTTTCCCGGAGGAATGCATTGCTTCGATAGCCCAAATAGCGATTCAGGCTACCGAAGAGATACGGGCGTACAGTCGGCGATTGCCGTTGGTACGATTGAAGGATGCCCATCTACGGGCGAAAGTGGCGCATGACTTCATATGCAAAAATAGCAAGCGCGATCGACTGGAGGGATCGGATGTGAATATTTACCAAAAGCAGTCGGTATTTCTTCACGAGAAAGCGATCGTGCCCCGGCGACTGTTGGCTGCGTTGGGATTGCTGTGCCAGTATGTTCCTTCGTTGGCAGTGAGGCTGGTGCGACGGTCGAGGGGATCAGAAACCTGCATCAACGTACTCAGTAAGGCTCTTGATAAAATCGGCTACGCAGTGAGTTTGACTTCATAGATTAATTGAATTCTTTCCTCTTCAATTTGTTAACCTTTTTGTTATAGAGCGATCTCTATGGCCATATGGGGCTCGTTGCAGCGGCGGCAACCTTTCTCAGCGGACTCAGTTGGCACGTGTTGCAGTACAAAGAGCAGTGAGTAAAAGCAAAACTTTTGCTGATATTTTGTACACTTTTCACGTTTTGGAATCATGCATATTTTCTAATTAAACAGTGGCCGAGTTTTAATGGATCTATTTAAATCAATTGTGTTTTGCCGACCGGATGCCGCCCTAATCCTAACCCATCTGTCGGAAATTCTTTATCGGATATCAGCCTCCAACGATTCAATCGACTTACTAAACAGTTTGTGTCGGCAAAGCAAAGCATCCGACTTCGCTCCAAACGAAGTATACAAAATGCTTCAATTCACTAAAGGTTTGCCTCGTTTTAATAGAAGCGTGTTCAGTTGTCAAACTATTTTCTTTTTATTTTTTATTCGGCTTAGATTCCTGCTCGTTACAAATCTACGCTGCTCTACTGGAGGCAACTGTTCCGCAACATCGGGAGCTCACGCAAACCGAAATTCGCTATCTTGTAACGAATACTCGAAACACGATTTACTTTCTGCGTAATTCGATTGCCCGGCCGGTACGATGGATTTCGGATTTTGTGCACCGCCCAGAAGGAGCTGTTCTAGCGCACTGTCAATGCCACATTCGAATCGCAAATGCCTTTGTGGTGCTTCTCCATCAGGTGCTGCGCTGTTGGATGCAGTGTCTCTTAAGTATCGACTTCGATACCATGCTGCAGATCACCCAGAACGGTGTACTACTGCTGTTCGACTTGTTCGAAACCGTGTACAGAAAAGAGGTTTTACAAGTCGGTCGCCACATCATTCAGAGTCGCCTGCAGGCGACCTACAACTGGTTGGTACAGATGCAAGGCGGCTTCCGGTTCCAGCCAACGCACAGTAATGGATTACAGCAGCAATAGACCATTCAAAATAATTTTCTTATACTATGTCGTACATTTTGCAGAAAACGCTCTTCAACTGCTCGACTTGCGACTAGTAATGGAAGAGCCGTTGAAATGCAATGAGGATATAAAGCGGATGGATGTTGACGAGGATGCCACCGACCAGATCAGTAGTAAGAAAAATAGACGTTCTAATGAGATAGATGCTATGTACTCGGACATGTTTGAGGACTATTTCAGCAGTAAAGTGATAATACATAAGTGATACGGATGTGAGTCTTACTTTGTACAAATCAAACTCCGAATTCCAATCAGAACTGTAAATCGAATAAATTGTGTCTGGGATTGATTATTCAAACTCCTCCACTATTTTAGTGACGTCTAATAAGAATATCTTTACCCTTTCGCTTTACATTAAAAAAAAAACATCACAGAAATATTTTTTAAAGTTGGTATCGTTAGATGTAGTTTTATAATGATAAGTATTGTTACCCCGCATTTTTTTGAGAATAATTCCTCCACCTCTGGGCACGTCCTTGTTTGAAACGCCGACCTGAAAGTACTTGATCCTGGTCAATTGCCCGCTATCGCATGAATCTGTTACCAGTTGGTTAAATTCTGCTGAATCTCTGAGTTTAATTCTCAACAATAGCACGTTTCAAAACATTTTAATTTTTGTAATGAAAGAGCAGAAATTTCTGATAATAGAATCTGCCGGCAGGAATAAAAACCAGAATGCGCATTCAACGCATTACCTTCATAAACTCTAAATTTTGGAACAATCATTTTTATTGAAACAAATATTTGGTTATATTATTTACACTGGTTTGTAAATATCAAAACTAAAATCATTTTATGTTTGTTATCATGGCGGCACTTTCTGTAAGCATCTTTCGATAAATCAATGTTTGAATATTCATTGTTTAAAATCCTTATCGCTATCACTATCCTCTACTGAAATAGAACTACTATTTGCATGCATTTTACCTTTTCCAACAAATTTGTTCACTGAAATGAGAATGGCTCAGCATCAGCTGAATATTTTATTTATTATATTTATATGTGTCGCATGCGTCTATTCAAGATCCATTAATAGATCATCTTGGTGCGTATAATTAGATCGGTTTGTACAGCAACGTAGTCACATACTTCTTTCGATAGCGATGTGTTGCACTGAGTACCATAACTCCGTCCTTGATCGATAGTGCGTACAGATGGTTCAGCATAACATGATTTGGCTCCGGTAGCAACGTTGGTTCGCACTAAAACAAATATCCATCAAAATAATTATCCCATCTACATTTCATTAATGTAATTCTTAATTCATACCGAAAGTGGGGTATCCTTGTTCAGAATAACTTGCAGCAGATGCGGAGGCAAAACCGGGGGGCCTGACTCCTTACCCCACGGTCTGGCGGACGGTATATCCTGCCCATACTCTTTTGCTTCGTCTTTACCGGTATCTTCGCTGTCTTTGGCAAGCGCTTGGAAAACCTCAAAATCTGACTGACGAACCGAAACTAAATTGTTTTTGGTTCCTACTTCGTTTTCGACATTTTTCTGAACAAATACGAATAACATCAGTTTATTACTTGCATCTCAACTTACACAACGCTGCATTCCGTACCAGCCTAGGATCGTGTTTCCATTCCCCGTCAACGCAAAACTTGTACTGGTGGTCTCCCTCGGGCAGATCGATGATCGTCACGAAATCTCCATGGCTTTTAACCATCGGAAGTGCTTTCCACTCGCTGAACGTTCCGCTGATGTACACCTGCTTGCCGCCTCCTTCCCATTTGAACACCGTCGGAAGTGCTGTCTTTTGATCGTCCTTATCGTCGTCTTCTGCTCCTCCTGCATCCTGACCTCCGCCGCCAGCCTCACCACCCACGACCATTGACTCGTCTGAAACGGTGTTCGAACGCTTCCTGTAATCCCGCACAAACTCCGGCTCCGGAACCGACTTGGAATAGTACGGTTCTGCATCGTCTTCGCTCCGTTGGAACACCAGCCGATGATTCGGGTCTGGTTTCTTATCGAACACAAATGCTTGGCCGTCCTTGAGCGGAGATCCCGGAATCGGATCATGAGAACCCGATTTATGGCGCTCTCGGGGCAGGTTACTTCCGGCATTTCCCATCGCTTACTTTTGGGTGTGGTACGACGGCGAAACTTCAATTTTAGAGAAATAATGGAATTTTCTTCCACGAACTGCAATAATGCTGTCCAATGAGCAGCTCGAAGTAGCTCGAAGTTGGTCCCGTCCTGCTTCTTTTTTGTCAACAAATGGGCATGAGCAGGACGGGGAGAAACTTCGAGCTACTTCAAGCTCTCATTGGACAGCACTAATGTTTTTCTACTACGTGATTTTTCTTTATTTTGATTTGACGCAAAATAAAATGACGCAGCCAGTTTTGTTTTCGAGCGTTCCATCACTGTCAGTGCAGTATACACGGTAATACAAGAATACTCATTTTATGAGTACATTTTAATATAACATAAAATTTATTATTTAATAGACGAATCCAAGTAAAAATAAGAAGAAGACACACGACGGTGTTAACTTTGACAGATCCTACAGCACAGCATAGGAAGATCATTTTAAAATGCTTATAATAAATTCTAGACAAAATGTAATTAAAATCTGATTGAAGTATGATACGGAAAAAGTTCCGAACTGTATGATAGATACATTTTTGGAAAATATTCAAAAAATTGAGATAAGCTTCCGAATATGTAATTCAGAACTTTTTCCGTACCCTACATTAATCAGATTTTAATTACAATTTCTCTAGAATTTAATATAAGCATTTTAAAATGATCTTCCTATGCTGTGCTGTAGGATCTGTCAAAGTTAACACCGTCGTGTGTCTTCTTCTTATTTTTACTTGGATTCGTCTATAGTTTGTGTTGAGTTCGCCAAAAAAGCCATATAAGCCATTTTATAGAAAGCTCAAATGACAGGAGACCAAATACTAATATTTACATTTTACAAGGAACATTTGCGAAAATGAAATGAAATGATGATGATGATGACGAAATGATGATGGTTTACATGCAAATTTACCAAAACAAAGACCGAGCCGTCCACTCAAAATTTCGATCAGCTGTTCGAATCTGTCTCATAAAATGGCTTATTATTAAAAAGCTCAAATCAAGCTCTATCTGGTAAAAGGGCGAATGTCGCAAGAGAGGATTCTCTTCGTCGACTTCCCCTCTTTTAAATAAAAGTGACAAGCAGAGGATTTCATCGCGGTTTATCACCTCAGAATGCAAGTTTTTAATGTTTTCTTTCGTTTTGAGGGGAAAAACCGCAACGAAATCATCTGCTTGTCACTTTAATTTAAAAGAGGGGAAGTCGGCGAAGAGAATTCTCTCTTGCGACATTCGCCCTTATTCCAGATAGAGCTGCGGAATCTTTGTTTGTCATTCTGACAGCATATTGACATCCTAAAATATCCGTTTCTAAGAGCATCATTATCAGCCGCGAGCATTTTAATTACCCGCGCAGCGCTTTCATTTTAGTTTCGTCACTCATTTCCGTATCGGTCACTATTTTCGGCTCTCAATTTGGTTGCTGTATTCCGTACCGGTGACGTTTGACAGTTGACAGTTGATCAAATAGCAGCGCTCTTATTGCGCTACCAAATTTGGTCACCTGTCAGTCGCGCTACTGTTATAGCAGCGCGTTTAGTATCGAGTGTCAAGTAATGATACTGGCGCTGCCAAAAGGCTTAAACTCACCACCGGTAATCTTGCTCTAAGCAAAAGATATTTTAGTTACTAGATAAAGATTGTCGCTGTCGTCGCTGTCCGAAACATCTTTTGCTGGCGAGGATAGGGGAGCTAAATGTAAAATCCATACGATTTGACAGGTATGTACCACACATGTTTCGGACAGCAGAACAAAGGGAACCGAAGCGACAATCTTTATCTAGTAACTAAAATATCTTTTCTCTAAGCATTTCTAATCGCAGGAAAGATAGCCCAATTTAAGTTAATTTAAGCTATTTTCATCTAAGTCACTGAAAGTAACGTTCGGAAAAAATATTTCAAAAAATCCGATGAAAGTATGGGAATTTTTTTGAGAATTGTCTTGTGTCGTGCCCCTTGTCAAACTCCATGATTTTGAAAGACAAATTGAAAACATGATTTTTTTTAGATTTTGGACACATTGGCAACGACCGGAAGTGTTCTTGGAAACCTGGTTCCCTCAAGGAAGTAAAAAAATTTAGATTAGTACCGAAACTCATCTTGTGACGTAACAATCTCCATGGTTTTGAAAGTCAAGCAAAATAATGAAGTTTGATATGTCGCAAGATGGGTTTTGGAGCCAATCAAAGTTTGACCGCTTCGCTGAGAGAACCAGGCTCCCGGGAACACTCCCGAACGTGGCCAGTGTATCCAAAATCTCTCAAAAATTCATGTATTGTGCTTGTCTTTCAAAACCATGGAGTTGGACATGCCGCAAAATGGGTTTCGTTGCTAATCGAAATTTGTACGATCCCCTGAGGGAATCAGGCTCTCGGGATGTGGTAAATATGTCCAAAACCTCTCAAAAACTCTTCTATTGAGCTAGTTTTTCAAAATCATGAGATTTTATGGGTCGCAAGATGGTTTTCGGTGCTAATCAAAATTTGTCCATTCCCTGAGGGAACCGGGCTCCCGGGAACACTTTCGGACGTGATCAACGTGTCCAAAATCTGTCAAAAAATCATGAATTGTGCTTGTTTTTCAAAATCATGGAGTTTGATATATCGCAAGATGGGTTTTGGTGCTAGGCAAGATTTGTCCACTTTCTTGGGGAAACCAATTTCTCGGGAACACTTCTGGACGTGACCAATGTGTCCAAAATCTCTAAAAAAAATCTTCTATTGAGCTTGTCTTTCAAAATCATGGAGTTTGGTGTGTCGCAAGATGGGTTTCGGTGCTAATCAAATTTGTCCACTTCCTTGAAGGAACCAGGTTCCCGGAAGCACTTGCGGATGTGGCCAATGTGTCCAAAATCTCTCAAAAACACATCTATTGAGCTTGTCTTTCAAAACCATGGATTTTGATGTGTCGCACGATGAGTTTCGGTGCTAATCGAAATTTGTCCGCTTCCCTGAGGGAACCAGGTTCCCGGGAACACCTTCGGACGTGGCCAATGTGTCCAAAACCTCTCGAAAACCAATCTATTGAGGTTGTCTTTAAAAATCATGGAGTTGGATGTGTCGCAAGATTGGTTTCGGTGCTAATCGAAATTTGTCCACTTCCTTGAGGGAACCAGGTTCCCGGAAACACTTGCGTATGTGGCCAATGTGTCCAAAATTTCTCAAAAACCCATCTATTGAGCTTGTCTTTCAAAATCATGGAGTTTGATATGTCGCAAGATGGGTTTCGGTGCAAATCAAAATATGTCCGCTTCCCTGAGGGAACCAGGCTCCCGGGAACACTTCCGGATGTGGCCAATGTGTCCAAAACCTCTCAAGAACTCATCTATTGAGCTTGTATTTCAAAATCATGGAGTTTGATATGTCGCAAGATGGGTTTCGGTGCTAATCGAAATTTGTCCGCTTCCCTGAGGGAACCAGGCTCCCGGGAACACTTCCGGATATGGCCAATGTGTCCAAAACCTCTCAAGAACTCATCTATTGAGCTTGTCTTCCAAAATCATGGAGTTTGATATGTCGCAAGATGGGTTTCGGTGCAAATCGAAATTTGTCCGCTTCCCTGAGGGAACGAGGCTCCCGGGAACACTTCCGGATGTGGCCAATGTGTCCAAAACCTCTAAAGAACTCATCTATTGAGCTTGTCTTCCAAAATCATGGAGTTTGATATGTCGCAAGATGGGTTTCGGTGCTAATCGAGATTTGTCCACTTTCTTGAGGGAACCAGGATCCCGGGAACACTTCCGGATGAGGCCTATGTGTCCAAAACCTCCCAAAAACTCATCTATTAGGATTCTCTTCCAAAACCATGAAGTTTGATATGTCGCAAGACTGGGTTGTGTCCACTTGAAAAGTGTCCACCACCCCAGGGATACCCCAGGAAACCAGGTTCCCGGAACATCCGGAACCATGTCCTGGTGATTCAAATGTATCAAAACTATCTTCTGATACTGGTCAATGATGATTGACCACGTTTGCATCAGCATTCTGGTCACTTTCGTTCATTTATCAATGGTTTAAAAAATTGACCCGTTTTTGACTGCATCTGACCCAGGACCCCCCCTTAATAAATCCGGCCGGATTGGCACCATGGTCAAATCAAGTCAAAAAATAGACATGATGACGCTTCTTCCCTGAAAATTTCATGGCAATCGGACGAAAAATGAGCCTACACGGGTTATTTCAATTTTGATTTCTAGGTCAGACCGAAACGGGTTAAGTAACACAGAGTGCCTACCAAGTAAAGAAAAAAAAAACCCAGATTAATCCACCCTGAGACGAGACCTGCAAAGACGCTGCTTCTTTTCTCTTGTTTTGACACTTGTTCTTCTTTTCATCACAGTTGACCATCGAGTTTCAACTGTTTCCTCGACTGTTTCACCTAAGCCCCGGGTGCACTCTTCTGAGCACAATAAAAGTGTATCCAATTCACGAATTATTTAATTCATTTTCATAAGGGTTTTTATACCGGGAACAACACACACGTTTATAACTGATTATTGATAAGCTAAACGGATGATTTAGAATACTCGTTAAAGTGAAAAGTCTTCGTAAAACAAAAGTCATGCGGAATGTTTTATTTGGGATAACAATACTTTCATACAAAATGCTGCTGGCTGCACCTGACAGTACGTGACAGCAGTTGACTGGCAGCAGCTGAAGTTACATTTTTTCCTCTTTGCAAGTCCCGTCCCAGAATCCACCTAGCAGTGATGATGCCCTTCTCGTGCATTATAAAATATATTGAAAGAATCACATTAGAAAGGTCAAAAAAGCTCTTTAGGAGAATAGATCACATTTTTTCGATCATTTTGTATGTTTTTGCAATAGTTAAAATGTATTGCCACCATTTTCGAAAAAAAAAAAAGTTTTTTCGTTTTGAATTTTTTTTTTCCAATTTTGATTTTTCAATAATTCCAAAATGCAATGTCCGATCGAGCCAATTTTCAATAGCAAACAATGGGACCGCATTCCCCGTCGAATGCAACTTGTTGCGAGTAAATCGGATAATGCTAAGATCCAAAAAGTGTGTCTACAAAATTTGTACACATACACACATACACACACACATACATACATACACACATACAGACATCACCTCAACTCGTCGAGCTGAGTCGATCAGTATATGAAAATCGGCTCTCCGGGCCTCCTATCAAAATTTTGTTTTTGAAGCAATATTATAGCCTTTACGTACACTTAGTGTACGAGAAAGGCAAAAATGTAAGTGACCCCAGTGACCGTCGACCCCCGATAATTCAAATTAACGGGGTTCATTTTTAAATTGAACTTCTGGTTACTCTATTTGCATCAGAAGGGTGGGGTGGAAACAAAGAACACGAATCGGAAGATGGAATGTTTTATCGTTAGCTCAGCTAGGTAAGCTGGCACAACTCTCAAGCGAGGCATGGCGCATGACTGAGTGAAACTTTGGAGAACACAAACTAGCTTCGGGATTCGGGAAGATGAGCCAGCATAGGGCTGAAAATCTCTTTAATAAAGACAAATAAACCTTCGGGACAGCTATTGTTATTTTCCGGTGTTCGAGGGAACAATGCTCCTCGGCACAGAGGAGTTGATTTCCTACTTAGCGGCCAGGCACAGGCGGCGTTATTCAAGTGAGAACCAGTCAAAGAGAAAATAATCATTGCCAGATTCAGAACACGGGTAAAGAACCTTACGGACTATGAGCGTGTCAGACGTCGAGGTAATAGAGAAATGAGTAGAAACGGTTAGCTGTTTGCAGAATTATGTGGCAATAGCGACATGGTGAGTGGAGGATCGCTCTTTCCCCATCGACCAGGACACAAATTCACGTGAGACTCTCGTGATGGAGAAACTGAAAATCAAATCGACCATATCTGCATCAGTCGAAAACGAAGACGGAGTCTTCTTGATGCTCAGAATAATCGCAGCGCTGACCATCATTTTTTTAATTGGTGAGATCCTATTACGCATTTCTCGGATTTGACGGCGGGAGGAGAGAATTGGACGGTGATTCGAGACACGTTGACTAGAAAATCCAGCTGTGAAGAGATCGTGCATTGCAGAACTTGGAACTGGGCTGCGGATTTTCCGGAAGAGGGCAGCGTAGAAGAGCAGTGGACGGCCATCAAGAATACGTTTATCGAAATAAGCGAGACCAATCTGGGTGAGCTACTCTGTGGAATGAGTGGATTACAGATAAAGCCTGAAGAAAGTTGACGAGCGTAGAGAAGTAAAGTAAGTCTCGTGTCCGTAGAGGACACCGAAATAGGATAGGATAGATCATGTGTGGACCATATTGTCACGCTCCGTATCATCCTGGAGCAAGTCAACGAACTCCAAGAGTCCCTCTATTTGGATCGTCTGAACCACGGAAATCTGTTGCTTAGAAGCAAGGGAGTTCCGGGCAAGATGTCGGCCTCATCGAAGCGTAGTACTAAGCTTTTGCGAATATAGCCATCCGGGTAGTCACTGGAGTGAGGCAAGGATGTATTCCCTCTAAACTTCTGTTCCTCATCGTAATCGACGAGATCTTGGTGGGTGCGATTGATCGTGTACTTTGGTGTGCGTATGCTTTGGCAGCCTATCACGCAAGGGCGAATGTCGCAAGAGAATTCTCTTTGTCGACTTCCCCTCTTTTAAATAAAAGTGACAAGCAGAGGACTTCTCTGCAGTTTATCACATCAGAATGCAATTTCGCATTGTTTTCTATCGTGCTGAGGTGATAAACCACAAAGAAATCCGCTGCTTGTCACTTTTATTAAAAAGAGGGGAAGTCGACGAAGAGAATCCTCTCTTGCGACATTCGCCCTTATTCCAGATAGAGCTTGATATGGGCTCTGCGTCCCAAATACAATGCAATGAAATTGATTTATTGTGTATACTTACTTTAAGGATTTCGAACATTGAGAGAACTATATTACTATTGGGTCATTTGATACTTCCGCTATCGATTTTATTATTCCAGACTAATCTGGTTCACATATAATCATATTCAGAAAGTCACAGAATGCACCGTGATTGGGATCAAACTAATATTAGATTAGGTAGAAAGAGTAGTTGAAGATTACAAGACTGTAAAATGAATGCAAAGACTCACCCAGCTCAGAGTTTGCCTTAACTCTAGCCGATAAAGTTTACGACCACCAGGTGCAGTATGATGTGCGCAAAAACAAAATCGGCAAAGCCTCGTTCCGGCGAGATTCCCAGGAATTGCGATTTGTTCTGAGGATTCGATTGCAGTCGGAGACAAACTGAAAACCAAAATGAGATTATTTGGATTAATTTAGAATTTACAAGCAAAAATAAGAGTTTAAAGCATGCCTAATTTTGTTGACACACGAGGAAATTATTTAATATTTAGACGAGTATTTACAAATTAAATTAGAAATCGAATTGTTGGTGAAAAATAACGTAAATTGCCAGGTTTTCGTACATATTAATAAAGTACGAAAAACATTGATTTTAAATTGAATTTGAAGTTTGATGCAATTTTTGGAACACCCTATCCTATACCGCATTCTCGTAAAGGAATAATAAGTGGGATGAGATCTTGTCTTTGGTATTTGAAATTGTTCTTAAGCTCTTCTCGGTCTTAAATGAGGGCAACTCGGACAGGACTTACCTCCCAGCACGAAGCAGCTCACGGTGCAGATGAATCCAGCCAGGAAAGAATTGAACGGGAAGGTTCCAACCAGGCAACAGTAAACAAACTGCGTGATGCCGGTCAGCAGAATATAGAGTAGATAGGCATCGATGATTTTCAGCTTTTTCGGCGTATTGGTGGTGTACTCATCATAAAATTTAAACAGCACAGTTTTTATGTTCGTCATTTTGCACAAATCGGTTATTTTTACTTATATTTTTGCGAAATAAAGGCAGAAATTGTACCTTATTCTTCACCGAAATTATTCTCCAACTGGAAGGAATACGAGACACGTAGCGCTGTTGTGACATGAATCGATATTTTTGACATGTTCTTTTTTTCTTTTTCGGGGCCATTCGCAAAATACGTATATCAAGACCACTTTCCGATGTGGGCGTATATAGTTTTGTAATCAAACTATACACACATATTTATTGGCAAAAATCCATAGATTTAACTTATGATATATATTAGCGCACACATAACCATTCTCCACGCGAACTATACTAATAAAATATATATCCAAATAAACTTCATGTGTGGTCTCCAATTAGCAATTATTTAATTTATGTGTGGTTGTAATTTTTTGAAATTACAATCCAGATTTGATATGGATTTTATTTATGATATTTTATGATTCGTTTTCATGTTTTCGGAAAATTTTCAGATTTCTGAGTTACATTTTTGCATAATCGAAGAATAATTGAGGATAATACAAAAGCAAAGAAGACCAAAATTCTATAAGAATGCAAGAAAAATGTTAAAAAAAAAACATTGGGTAAAAACCGAATTTTTGAACTCGCGAAAATCTATTTTTCTTCTATTAGTCACAAGTTTCATTACTACACGCTTACTTCAGTTCACCCAAATATAGGTGAAAAGTACCTACACAGAACCAAAAAAAGTTGTGATTTTAACATTTTCTAGTTTTATTTTAAAAGTTATGAAAATTTAGTATTTTCGAATGCTATTATGTTTAAATTAAATGCAAAATGTTTAATCTGAAAGTTTTTTCTTCAGTGTACAACTGTGATTTTTACAGTGAGGTCAATCAAAACAAAACTTTTAAAATAATCAAACAAACTTCCATATTCCATGTTTCTGGCAACCCTGACAACGAAAAAATAACAAAAATAATGTAACTGGCAGCTCACGACGGTCAGAAAATAAATTAGAAAAAGTTTTTCAGTGAACAGCAAGTTTTTTTTGGCAGAGAACGGAGAAGGATTTGGAAGAAAGGTATAAAACCTATCTCAAATCCCAACGGACAACAACCGTGATCCTCGCCGTGATCGATAGAAAGTGCAACCGACGGAGCACATAATTAAGGATATTTTGCCCTGGAATCGGCCTGCCGAGATCTTTCGGAGAATCCCGTCGCTAATCGCGGAGAATGGCGATTAGGACCCAACGGAAACTTGCCTGGTCAACCTTAAAAAGACGCCTGAAGCGGCCGACTACATCAACAACACAGGTGAGATGTTTTACCGGGAGAAACATCCGCGGATATCCGGGTGCTGAGGATGAAACATCAGAGCAATGGAAACAAAATCGCTGCGCCGGTGGGAAGATCGAGGGGAAGACAACACTGTGGCTTAACCGGTGAGATTGCAATTTCCGTAACTTTTAATTAATGGTCATTTATGCCTGTCCCAAATATTTTGCATTATGTCGCCTTTTACATAATATTCTTACTTTGATATTATAGATGGCTCTTCAACCTATACTGCAAGGCCACCAGGGTGCCCGGAACAACGATTGGGTATCAAGCCAGATCCCGCTAATATCGTTAAAGTCGACTGGCGGAAACGTGGACGCGGTATGACAACCTTTACACGAACAATTGCAACGGAGGTGGACCGAATCATCTCCAGCATAACCATCACGACGGTTGTTATGGCGGCAAGGCACCACGGTATTTCGACTGCGTCGATGGTCGGCGTTGTCAAAATGAAATGGTATCATATTTGTGGTTATTAAAATAGAAGTAAATAAAATTGTTATATACAAAAATGAAACAGAATAATAAATTTTGAAAATGTATAACATTTCGTTTTAAGGATACTGGATTCAAATTGAAAGTGCGCACCACATGTTGTTTCAAAAGTATCACTAGTTCATTTCAATGTAAAAAACACATTTAATTTTGAAAGGATAATGTCATTTTAAAAAGTCGGCTCTTGTGAAAGTTCAAACAAAGGTAACATTTTTGCTCTGGTAGATTTAACAGTCTTATACTTTCTACTGAAAATCACTAACGAATTTTCTTAACTTTAACAACGTTTCTTTTAATTTTACCAACGATTTTTTTTTTGTGTGTATAATCGCCAAAAAGTGCACATACGTATTTATGGGTAAAGTGACATTTACCTATATATGAGTAAACCGATTTCATCCCGAGCTTCACCCATAAATAGGTACTTGAATGACAGCGGTATATTAGTAAATTTCACCCAAATTTGGGTAATTTTTCATTGTTTTTCTTTTGCTTGAGACATTCAAAATATTGAAATTTTCGAAATAATTGTTTAAAAAAGTATTATTATTTTTTATTAAAATTATATTTCAAAAAGATGCAGTACATAATCCATGATTTTAAAACTTACTGACTGGAACACCATATCGGAGCTACTGGTTACTGTTGGACAGGGAAAAGCAGGATCCATGCCTTATAGGTAGAGAAGCAGTATTTCAGATTTCCGGTGGCTGTATTGGCGGAAATTGAAGTTTATGGAAGTCCATTCTCGTCTCGACGACGCTTGTGATCATATAGATGATAATGATCATTGTAATTATCGAAATTATAATTGTTTCCTATAAATCTATATCGTTTAGATCTCGGCCTCGGGCAATTTCGCGAATATTTCGCACTCTTTTTTGGTAGCTATTACCTTGCGCACGATAATCGTTACTTTCCGGTGCATCCATATCTGGTCAGCAGTACCAAGACACAGGCAGTGACCACTGCCACTACCACTGCCTCCAAAGATGTTTCGTTCAGTGCATAGCAGCCCTCCTCCGAAGTTCAAGCTTCGTGCAGCCACAGATATGTGCAGCAAATCCCATATTGAACTATCTTCTCTGAGGCGAAATCCTACATCCTCTTTACATAATCAATCTTCAGGATCACTTAGTCACTTAGGTCCTTCCATTCGACAGCTTCCACCACCAGGTCAATTGCGTCCATAATTTCTAGCTGCACCATTTTCACCTCCGTTGTCATCGTCGTATCTTTGGATGGTACCGAAGTAGATAGAATAGAGCGACCGGCGAAGATCACACGCCGTTTCCGTCCCTACAAGCAGTCGGAGATGAAGTGTCATGGTAAGGGTTAGAGTGCCGAATCATTTCAACTTACGTTTTGACAAATGTTGATGGGTGTTGACCGCTGCCTTGCAAATCAGGTGGACTAAATCTGTTGGAGTACCCGTGAGTTGGATGTCATTTCGTTCCGGTGGACGACATATCTGCAAGATGGAAAATGGAGTCTTTTTGTGGACATTGGAGGCATGGATAACAAATCAAACTTACCAGGTGTGTGGTGTGTGGGTTTCACAACAGGTGTAAGCTTCTCTACTGCAGGTTGATGTTTATGTTGAACGTGGTGAAAAGGCAACAGAACACGCAGGAATTCAACGAAGGTGCTCCGGGCATTTGAAAGTTCCCAATGAATGAATTAAGGTTGTTGCCTTTACCTCCTGATGCTCCAGTGATTGAAATTGGATGCACCCCTTGTACAATACCTGCAGATGAAGGGATGAGACAGGAGAATTGCTGATTCGGTTCCGCATTTTCGTTGGTCGCGGATCTGCTGGGTTGGAGTCCGCTGTGGATGCTTCACCGTCTTATATTACACTGTAGCACCACACGCAAGAGAGATTATTTGATACCTAGAATTTATTGAATAATAATGAAAAACAGAAGATGTTATATTATATGTTCGGCATTAAATATTTACTTACATTTATTGGTCCACAATCCGCAAGAACAGAACAGTTTTCAGAGACTATCTTGGAATCTCGGATTATGTTCGACAACAACTTGAAAACAAAACCAACAGTCATTTTTTTTCACCCAAATATGAGTAAATTCATTCACTCATACATTGGTAAAGTCACTTTATCAACAATATGGGTGAAATTTACCGATATTCTCAGTATATTTTACTTATAATATGAGTGAAATGTGCAATACCCAAATATGGGTGAATCAAGTACTCATAAATAGGTAAACTGAGCTAAGCGTGTATGCGCAACTGATGAGTGGTGCGCTGCAAATATATTGTCGGCGTAGCACCAAGTTAGAATTCGGAAGTCGGGACTTCCGAACCGAACTTTCTTCCGAAGTTTTATTTGTCAAACTAATTGATGCGTTGTTTAGCGCATCATAGGCGAATCCAGCGCACTACACTCAGCAAACTGGACTATCGAAATTCATAACTGGCGCCTTATGAATCTTCGACCGATTATTCCACCAGCAGTGCTTCTTATACGCAGTTACCTTCCCGAGTATTCAAGCGTCAATGGGCGTGTGGTCTGCATACCGGCCTCCCGACCCCGACGCCCATGGTTCGAATCCAGTCTGCCGCACTTCACTTTTTTTTAAATGAAAATCATCATTCATAAGGCAACATATTGAAATTCATACCGATTCCTTGTGGCAAATTTTCATAAGGCGTTTGATTGAAAATCATACGTCCATTTTCCTCAGTGCTACTTCCGAAGTTGGGAAAGTTGCCTGTATCTGGAGAAAAATCCAACTTCGGTATAAAAAGCGGTATAAATTTATTCCGGATAGACAATAGCGCTCACTCCAAATAATCTAAACGTTGTTTCCACCTGAATTTTCAGGTACATTTTACGTGCACACGTAGCTGCAAATGCTTCAGAAAATTCAGGTGAAACTTACGTGTCCGGTGAATTCTATCCAAAACTCAGGTAGAACTTACCTGATTTTCACGTAGAATGAAATTTCTATCGGAAAATCAGGTAAAAGTTACGTGAATTTCAGGTGGAACAAATCTACGTATTTTTTCAGGTGGAAAGAACGTGCAGATTTTTTTGGGTGCTGTAATGCGAGGTCCCGCGTAGAATGATATCGAACATCATGAGAATTAAAAATCGGCAAATTATGCGTAACGCAATTTGTGATCGACCTTACAAAATCAAAATTTCTGTTTTTGGAAATGAGCCCACGTTCGATATATTTGACAGTAATCAGGGAGACGTCAGTTTAGTGCCAAAAAAGCAATTTTCGTGAAAAAGGGTGTTTGTCGTGTTTGTGTTCTGTTCTGGGATGATGTTTGTTTTCTCTTTGTGCTGAGATAAAAGTGCACTGGCATTATTCGTTCGCAGCTTGCTCGCCCTCGCACTTGGATATCGTCGTCATCGCGCAATCACCGTCACTCCTACACTGAGGAAATTTCTCATATCGGTTGTATGTTTCGTACACATATTTTTTTGCAATTTGTGCATACAAATCACGGGTATGTGTGATACATATGATTACCTATTTTTCCGTCTTCATTATATCTATGTGTGGCTACAAATAAACTCAATTTTAAATTACAAATGGATTATATGTTTTAGTCAATATTTTTCATTGGTGAAGTCAAATCAGTTTCATTAGGTCTATATATCATCTCAATATGGGGTATTGTCAAATGTTGTAATCTAAATACGCAATTAATATATGTATAGAAATAAGAAAAACCATTTATATTATAAATAATAATCTTCTATATATGCATTAACATGGTATAGTTGAATTATAGATGAGTACAGATGGATGTTCCGATCGATCTTCTGTTGTTACCTCGTCGCTCCCCAAGACAGTGGACTCCAAGTCTTCGACTGCAAGTACTGCTGCTCCTCCGATCCAATAACAGTTCCCGGACTGGAAACCTTCAGTGTGCAGCACATACTTTAGCTGGAGTTGCCAAGCTCAATTGCACACTTTTTAAATGATACTTGCTGGAGGCTTCAGGAATCGCGTCTTTGCATTGGGTTCCGATATCCGCATTGGGAAAATACATTTTCGATTTTTTTTTCGATGTCATAATATGTTCCTGTTGAACCGAGAAGTCATATACAATAAAATTAAAGCAGTAGCAACTAAACTTACGTTGGATTACGCCACGCCATATTGCCTGTTCCTGTCGAAAGATTTCGTCACTGCCTCCGGAAGAGCAAGAGGAAGATTATTATCGAATCAGGATGCCGCAATATTGTATCGTTACCGAGATCGTTACTATAAATAACATTGAGTTATGAACCAACTTTAAGACAAGCTTAATAAAACTTACCCCTTCAAAGAATAATAAAACTGCTTGAAAACAATCCGAAGTGAGCTAACTTCTGTAGCAAAATTTTCGCAGATTGCCTCGGACGCCATTTTTTTAAGCTATGATCTTCAATTGCCAGCTTTGTATTCGTTCTATGTGTGAAGATTAATGAATTTTGACTAAGTGCTATCACACATAACCAATATGTGCGATATAAATGAAGAGCAGCGATACCACAAATTGAATTTATGTTTTGATTCTTTTATATAATCTATATGTAGAATCAAATTCAATAAATCATTGCAGTTTTACCAGTGTATAAGGAAGGATTTCAGATTCAGAGTGTTGTTGAATATCGAACTGAAATAAGTTGCTATCGGCTAAATATCTAGTGTCGTGAGAGCGAATACAATCGGTTATCGGTGTACATAGCAAAAGTGGAATGCTGAAAAAAGGAACACTTGGGTGCCAATATTAGGCATTGGATGATTGGGTTTATTTTTTTGTTTGCGCTCTCTGCTTAGCCATTTGCAAGATTTTAGAGTAAAAACAAGATTGTGTAAACGTTGATTGTGTTGTGCTCTCTAGGAACGGCCTAAGGAGTGGTAAGTGATTGTGGTGACTGCCGCCCCTAAAAGTCTCATCAAAACAAAAGCTGGTGAATATATAAGTTACAAAGATAATCCAGTGTTTAAATAAGTGATAAGGATTTTGCATTGCTTTCCTGGATAAAATCGTCTATACTTGGCCAGGAATGGAAGATTTCACCCCGCTGATCAATCTACAGGTGAGTTCAAGTCCAATTTAATAAGCCCCAAATAACATTCCAGCGCACCCCACCACCTAATAACCACTATCCATCCTCTGACGATAGGAAGATCCCTCCCTTCGAAACCACCAACGCAAAACATCCGCTTTTCCAGACAATTTCTCGTTCTATGCTTTGCTTTGTGCAGAGCAACGCCGGCCAAAGCCAGCATCCGGAAATTTTCCTACAATTATTCTTCCCTTTTCTCGTCCATTGTCGGTCGGTTTTTCTGGTGGCGGCGCGCAGTGATGTCAATTAACATTGAAGCTGTTTCCATTGAAACAGTATTTTTTCTACAGGTTTTATTACTTCTCTGTAAATTTTTGAAACAACTGTTTTGATGAGTATTTGAGAACGTTCATCAATTCCATCAGGATTTCATAATTTCCAACCATCTCTCCAGATTATATCACTTTATGAAACTTAAAAAATTTCTTCATGTGAAGCCCATCAGAACGTGACGTATTTCGCAGCCTCGATTTTCGAAATATGGCAACACTGATTATCTTTTAAAATTCCCGAGATATACGTTGCAAAATTACTGCAAGGCTTTTTTTGTTTGTCGGAAAATTTTCCCCATCGTCCCTTTTCTTGGATCATCCGTGGATGCGTTGGTATTTGCGTGATGGGAGGGAAATCATCCCATCTCAGTTGGGGCTCACTCAAAAGCATTCCTCGTAGAACATCCTGTTCCTTATCCCGTACCTCAGAACATGATAATTGACTTTTCCTTTTTTTGTTTTAATTTATTTCCCGAACAATACTAGACTCTCTAGCAGCATCTGCTCTCTTTGTGCTTTGTGCAAGCGTCTTGGCAAAATCTTTGGATGAAAAATAAATACATAAATAAAAGGAAAACGGATACAAGATAATTGCCTGTTTGGCGGAAACCGGCACATACATTAGAAAGCAAAAGAAAAAAAATCGTGATTAATCCCAGAACCCTGTAAATCTTCCAACATCTAATATATTAAAACGAAACAAACGGAGATCGTTGGCGGTAGGAGAGACGAAATCGCAGCAGAGTTTCGTGCAACAGTTTTGCTTCCGTAAGTTTATTCTTCCTCGTTGCTCCACGATTCCGCTTGTAACTCTTCATAGAGGTGTCGGCAAGAGTAAATATTTCTGCACTAACTTTTCGCACTGTACAGTTTGTTGTCTTTCCAATAGTAACTAACATTTATCTCAGTCCTGTAGAAGGGTGCTTACAATGCCCGCTCCTAGCACCAGCAGTTTGCCAAGCGAACCACAGAAGTAGGGAAGTAGTATTCCTATTTCAGGAGAGCTACCAATAATTACCTACATGACTTTGCACAGTACCAGTTAGTTGTTTTCGCAAACATTTTCCCGTTTCAGCACTTTCTTTCAACAATATAAAGCACAATTTGGAAATCTTAAAGCAAGGTATTTTGACCGGTCCAACTATGACTTGTCCACCAATATATTTAATTTGAACTTTGTCAATCTGCCTTCCCCTTGGATATGTGTTCTTAATGCAATGGGTGGCCTTACGCCATTAGCACTGACATGGCAACCAAGGACATATCCTGTCGTGGTGGTATCACATGTAGGTGTAGGATCTTAGCAATCTATACAAATCTAAGCATTCTGGTTATACTATTGCAATCAATGACGTTAGCACAATAAACCATTATCGATTACGCCACCAAGCCAAGAAGACGTGTTTCACTATACTACAATTGGCGACGAGCGGAAAACCGAAGATTCTGAAATTCAAACACAATAATGGCCTGGCCGATGGTAGAACTCAAAGTCCTTTCAAACTTTCAAGCTCTGATATAATGGGCCACAAAATTGTATCTGGTGCTCAATAATATGGTTGCTAGATATTTGGAATCGTGGCGATGGTAGTCAGAAACCCACTTTTAGGGATGAAGTATGCAATATGACGTTATTGCAGAACCCGAAGTCGGGAATGGATTCTGATAAACCATGTCACTTGATGTCCTGAAATACTAGAACCAGGAGTACGGGTGACGAGACCACTTCATTGAATGTCTCAAGAGAGATCACGGGACCTGCAGTAGTCAGGATGAATCCCACTAACCGATGTCGAATGAATAGGGTTGTATTTACCAAAGTTGAAGAGGTCAAATGTGATACTCTTATTTCGGTGAAGCCCTTATTGACAGTGGTTGTACACCAAGAGTTGTAGAACCTGGCGGAAATGCAGATGATTTCTACAATGGAAGGTTGAATAAAAAAAAAACAACAGCTAAATGCAAGCTAAACCTATGTTGATGAACCCATTATAACAGAGTGTTTCTTGAAAGTTGTTAGTCATGGCTGTTTGTTAAGTAGAAAATATAAATGCTCTAGATAATGGAGTGATTTGCAACAGACACGTAAACCATACTAAGAAAATATATTGTCGAAACCAACTTCTAAATCAGAAAACAGAATCCGAGAAATTTCTCCAGGATGATGCAACAAAACCATATACGTACTCGACTCCAAGCAAAGCGGAAAAGTCCATCACTTCAACGTTGCGTTGCGTTGCGTTGTAACGGAGTATTTCGTAGATTGCATACTGATAGCTGTCATGTATATTCTTTAACTTTCTTACCCCAACTGCTTATGGATTACTATTTGGGAATTAATAGCAACCCAATTGGAGGTCCAAAATGATAAAGCATGAAAACTACCATTGCCGGCCACGCCCATCTTCTCCGTTACTAGGGAAGGGAAGGAAATGATGATATGACATCTACTTAGTGAGAGGCCAGCGACTCACCGACGCCCTCATAGATGTCAAGGAGTTGGAGTTAGGAGTTAGTTTTGGAGTTAGTTTTGGAATATCATCATAAGCAAATGATATGATAAGTTTTTTCAAACGTTGGGAGTGACCATGCTAAGAAATTTATGTCACTCCGTTTTCCTAGATGTTTAACTTCCTGGGATGGGACAAGGTATTAGACTTGCCCTGGCTAATAAGCCTAGGTTTAAGCGCCATTGCTCGCTCTCTGAAACGAGAAGAGAAGAATCATATATGGAAAACCCCTCCCCTGTCAAATTCAGTTTTTTTAGTATTTATGTCAAGGAGATCTAAAATCGATGAAAACTTTCAAACCAAATTCAATTACGATCTAATCCAAATCCATTCACACATCCTTTTCAACACAACTCACAAATCTAAAAAATATCGAATCCAAACTGTTTTCATTATTGGTAAATTAAAGTAATAGTATCAAACTAGGATTTTTTTTCCTTGTCATAAAATTCCAACAACCAGGACATCTTCAGTGTCTCGTACTAGACAGTGACTGATTCAAGTCAAGTACAATACAATCGAGTACAATTAGGTGGCAAAACTAAATGACACAGAGTTAACTCGTCTTATGAAAAGTAAAAACATTTCACTAAAAACCTCATAATATTTTCTTATATTTCCCTCATCGAAAGTAGCACATCATACATACACAAAGACAGATATTTGTTCAGCTTTCGAGCTGTGTCCATTTGAATATGAATCATGTTTCTACGACTATTCTATTGATAAATATATGTGGGAGTGCATTTACAACTTTCAGGTACGCGAATATCAGCAATTATTATATCGGAAAAACCTCACCAAATCTCCATTCCGTTTCGTCATTTTATCGACGTCCCTCTGGATGAGCACGATATTTCGATTTCTTGACTTCTTCTATTTCTTCTTAGCAGTCACCGCCACTATAGCTTCACCCACGTCATTGAACTGCTCGCTGGCTGTTCTCGAGCTTGTACCTATACATTTTCCTCACAAAATGCAGTGTCCTCGTCTTTGTTCCGACGATTACCTGATTACCTAATTTGAAGCAAGGTATCCGACGAGCAGGAGGCGCTGCTGCTTTCATACTTCCGTTATTCCTTCTTCATCGCTCCATCACACTAGTATTAGATCTCTTTGCACAAACCAGAAAACACTTTCACTTCCGGTGTCGCTTAATTGTAAGTTGCTTAAAATTCAGTTTCAGTAGGTAAATTTTTCAAAGAAAAAAAATGACGGGAGCAAAAATTATTGCGTGTTGTCACCAACGCAGCATACTTCGATCTCCGAAAAGTCCATCACTTCAACGAACCGTAAACGCCAGCATGACGGAAGAGTGAAACGTAAACCTGTTTACCTTAATGATTATAAATTATATTTTACTCATTCTAATTGAATATAAAACATCAATATTAAGAAAGGGGAGAGATGTAGGATCTTAGCAATCTATACAAATCTAAGCATTCTGGTTATACTATTGCAATCAATGACGTTAGCACAATAAACCATTATCGATTACGCCACCAAGCCAAGAAGACGTGTTTCACTATACTACAGTAGGCTTTTTTTTTATTTGGGGCTACCCCAAATGGCATAATGCCGTTTAGTATAGGGCCGTTTGGCTTGATGCCATTTGGCATAAACACAAAAATAATTATAATGATTTTAGGGACATTTGCTCAATGATAATTTAGCGTAAATTTAAAAGAATTATAAAACCTCTATGCAAATACGTGCTTTACAAGAGTCATTTGTCTTTTTGTCTTATTCTGGGCCCATGCGTGTTTTTAAGAAGTAATTCACTCTTTCGCATTATTCTGGACAAATGCGTACTTTCAAAGAAGGCAGCATCCAGAGTGGATTTAAATAAGAGTGGCGACACTGTCAGAATTGGAACAAAATTCATCTGTCATTCCCATACAAAATCGTGTTCCAAACGAGCAGGAGACCTGTCAAACGCGGCACATGTCGCCACTCTTAATTACATCCACTCTGACAGCATCTACTCTGCTGCTTTATTCTGGGCAGAGGCGTCGCGTGGTCAATTCTTCAACCTGTGCACCGAGCGGCGTATTTCGGTTTTAAGTTGTTTGAAGTAGCTACCAATGTACCAGCATTAAAATTACGAGCAAGCACGCGCCGTCGATACTTTTTCAAAATTATATTTGTCGTAGAAAAAAAAGTTATGCATTTAATGATGAAAATTATGACGAGTTGATGATTGTTCGTGCTTCCCGTATCAAAGTTAAATATTTTGAGAAAAACCTAACCTGAAATGACACATCCAAGTGGGCTTCGTGGCCGTGCGGTTAGTCAATCGTCTAGACGCATGTGCTGTGGAGTGTGGCTTCGATTCCTGCCCCAGTAAGGAGAAAACTTTTCGTAAAGCGAAAAGTTCTCTGGTCCACTGGGTGTTGTGTAAATGTCCTTGACCGTTGTCTAATGCTAAATGTCAAGTGTTCAGTCTGTGCGACCTCTGGTCGAAGACGGTGATTCTGTCTTTTTAATATAATCGATCCATCTTCAACCGTGTTCCCATATTTTCGTCTATCTGCTTCTAATGGAACGTACACACGGTCAAGCAGTTTGACCAACATTGACTCCACCTCTCGTTTATTCAAACATCCATCAAGTTTTACCAACAGCGACACGAACAAACAATTTATTCGACCAACAATATCACACACGAACGACCGAAACGCCAACTTGAGCATCAACCATCAAAAAATTCATGGGGTTTGTGCAACTTCACTACAAATGCTCAAACATGTTCGGCGAACCTTGACTCCACCCCCGACAACTCAAACCAAAATCAAACTGTTTTAATTTTTTCCAACCGAGTCGCCAACTGTCAAATGGTTGTTCGAACAACTTCACATACGTTCAAACAAAGCAGCAACCGAAGCGTTTTCTTGGGGGCGGAGTCAATGTTCGTCAAACTGCTTGACTGGTGTGTACGTTGCATAATGCAACGTACACACCAGTCAAGCAGTTTGACGAATTGTATCAGCGTACACATCTGATCATGCAATTTTTCATTGTTTGAACCTGGACATTCTTCCTAGCCCTCTACCCCCATGTTGTCCACATGGTATACGAATAGATTTGACGAAAAAATCATCATAAGCAAAAAATCCCAATCAATACGAAATATTGAAACGCTTTTGATATGCTTATTCAAAACCGGACTTTCGCCATGGAACACTTTGATAAAGCAGAAAATTTATTTAATCACCACCTCTTTTCTTTTTCTATTTTGTTCCGATTGCGCGCTCTTCAACCAAACGCGCATGCGCTGTTTGAAGCGGTATAGGGTACCTACTCGGTAGGCACCAAGCCGATGTGCTTTTCTGCACGGTTAGAAAAAAGTACCTAATATTAGGTACTTTTCACTCAAACCGGGGGTTCAGTGAGGGAACCCAAAATTAGGTAATTTTTTCTAGAAATTAAGTAAAATTCACTTAATATTAAGTAAAATATACTTAATTTTAAATAGAAACTAAACAAATGTTAAGTAAATTTTACTCAACTTTTGTAAACAGGGGCCATCCAGAAACCACGTGGTCATATTTTTGAAGATTTTCAACCCCCCCCTCCCCCCATGTGGTCTATCGTGGTCATTTGGCAGAACCCCCCCTCCCCCCCCCTTTGACCACGTGGTTTTTTTTTCAAGCACAAAAATTAAAAAAAAACCTATGTAACTAAAACATATGGTTAATCCGATCAATTTTAAAGATGGACAATTTCAACTGATTCAAAATCAAACTAAAACCCAGCATGGAAATTATAAATTTTCATTATTTCGAAGATTTTTATGATGTTATCATGTTGTAATGTGTATCAGGTATTAGTTTATCTAGAACTCGCATACCTTCGATGCATCAGGAGGATACCAAAAAATGCGGACTCGCGAATATGTTATAAAAATTTCGGGAAAAATTTGTAATGGCTTAGAAATTTTCCAAAATATCCCTATATTTTTTAATTTCTTTATTGGTGATTTTTTTAAATACATAATTGCAATTTTTGCTTTTACAGGTGCTAATTTATTATTGTTTTGTGGAAAATTTTCAACTGTTTATGGAAATTTTGCATTATTTGCAGTAATTCTATATTTATTTAATACTCATACCCTGATTTCTTTATTGGCAATTTCCAATTCTATTATTGAAAATTTCTATTTTTTCTCTGAGCTGGCTCTAGAGCTGGCTCATCTCTCAAAATTTCTAATTCTTCATTGAAATTTTATTTTGATATTGACTCGTGGAATCCAATGATGCCATACTAAACATATTTTCTCGGTCACTCTGATGTCTTTCGAATAATTTCCCAAGGAACTTCTATTCCATATCTCGAATATGCTTCAGTCAATGGTCTTTTCATAAGCGACTCATAGAAGAATGAATTTGTTATAGATCAATTATCATTTTGGAGTTCGGATCATTCGATTTATTCAATTAACCAAATTATGAATGATGTATCTAGACCAACATTTGAAAAGGGCGTAACAGCCAAAATTTATTCCTTCTGATTCTTTGTCCACATATATAGCTTTATACGTAGACGAAGAATCAGAAGGAATAAATTTTGGCTGTTACGCCCTTTTCAAATGTTGGTCTAGGTATGATATAATATCCCATTAGGTCCATTGGGTTGATATGACAATTGTTATTTGTACAAGCTACTACAGACTTTTTAGTTCAAAAACTTATGTTGAGCTTTTAAATGGAATGTCTTTACTTGTCATAAGACGAGTTTGTACCTTCCCATTTAATTCCACCACTTGATTGTACCTTGACAGATACGTATTTCGACCTCAACAGTAAGGTCGGCTTCAGTGTTTCGTACTTGACTCGACTTAGGTTATACAAAACTTTTAGGTTTTAAAAAACGTCCTGGAAGTCGTAATGTTTGAACTACTTAATCATCCAAGCAGAGATGCATCTGAACACGAGAACGCGTGTTCGTGTTCAAAACGTTTTGAACACTGCACACTGTTCAAGAGCACTGACCGAACTTAGCAACTTGTATCCTAGGAAAACAAACTCAAGCGACGGCATGCTACTCATTTTTCGGCTAGTAATGGAACACGTGGGTGTCTAACGGATAGAAATCAAGCATGCTCGTATGTTTTTGCATAGTTCCAAATCTTAGGAAACTTAGTTACCATGATCGTTTTGCTTGCGTACCAACTCAGTGCACACTGAACAGTGTTCAGAGTTCAAAACTAAGAACACCAAGGCACGCTCTTGGCTCATGTTCTGTTCAGGATGCATCTCTGCATCCAAGACCCAGTGCTTCTAAGGTCCTACAAAAAAGGCATAGTCATTGTGCAGCTTGATGTTGACTCAAGATAATTTTGGGTACCCTGTCTCTTAGATCTCATGTTAATGGAAATTAGGATCATATGCTTATTTCATCGGATTGGGTACATACCGATGATGAGGACATTACAAATGTCATGATTGATCACCCGAGAAGTCGTGGGCTGAACTTGAGAGCAATCACTGGCTTAACGTTCAGGATGACCCATCTTATCTGAGTGTCCAGAATGATTCAAACATTTCAACTTCATTTGCATGCTCTTAGAATCGAAATCTTCCCAAAGTTTCGGATAACTGAGTTTTCAGGGTCAGTCAAATTTGAGCTCCCATATTTTTTTCTGTAAAATCAATATCTAGATTAACAATTTTACTGAAGAAAATGGTGGTCTAGCTCTCTTTTGTGATTTAATAGACAATCTAAAACGCTGGACATATATGACCCATCCGTCCTGAAAGGGTTGAGATTTGTTTTGGAATTCAATTTCAATCGTTATTATAACACTATTTATTACCCTAGATTGTTTTAGGAATTCGAGTGTTTTTTTCTGGAACACTGCCACTTTTTTTTCATATCGCCGAACTCTTCTTAGTTCTAAGACCCTTTTATGAATTTAAAAAGCATTTTATTTAGAATTTCATGTTGATTTTTTAAATGCAAACTTCTCTATGTCATAACCTTTTTAACACGCACTACTAGAATTTTGTGCATTATTGATCGAAAAATTTAAAAATGCACCTAAATGTTCTAATTAGGTGCATTATTAAATTTTTCGATCAATTAGCCTAATTATTCAATATCATAAGAACTAGGCTTCTTAATCCTAAATAATTGCCTACATGTATTGCTTGGATGAATTTTAAATTCCAAGATCTTCCTAATTTTCAAGAATAATTATTCTGGAGTTGCAAGGGAAACCCTTCAGAATAGTTAGAAGAAATTCTTCGGAGTCTCCACGGAAAAATCTTCAGTTTTTCAACGATTTTTTTTTCGAAATTTTGTGGAAAAGTTCCTAAAAAAGGTTCGGTAGAAATTTTGAAGAACTAGAAGAATCCGTAGAAGGATCCTAAATGCATATTTACGATAAAAATTCCAATAAACATCAAATTCCGAAGAACTTCCGGTATAAATTAGAAAAAAAATCCAGCTTACTTTTTTTACAGAATCTCTAAAGATTTTTTTCAAAATCCTGGGCAAATTTAATAAATCTTCAAAGGAAATTCTTCTAAATTTCCAATGGAATTTTTTTTCGTTTTTCAAAAAATAATCTTAGAAATTTTCAGCAGTTTTTTTAATTTCCAAAAGAAATTATTTGGAGTATACCAAAATATTTCCGATGGAAATTCCTAAGATTTTCCATTAGAAAATCGATGAAAAGTTCATCTAAAACACCAATAATGAATTTCCCGAGGATATTTCGATGTTTTTACAAGTGGAAATAACGAAAAAAATTTCACTTTTGTAGTACTTATGAAGGTTGTACTTTAGAATCAATTCCAATAGGAATTCCTTAGAAAATTAAATCAAAATTTTGAAGATTTTCTGATGTGAAAATTCCTTAAAATTTTTAAATCATTTCTTGTGCTTCTTTGCATGGTAAAGATTTAAAGCAATGCACAATGGGGAAATCCGATTTCAAAGGTGGAAAAAATTGATAACTTTCTTCACGAACAACTTACAGAAGAGATCAAGACCTTATTCGAAAGGGAATTTTGCAAAGAATTCAGTGAGTGCTGTTTCATGGACGTGGAACGCTTCTGTATGTAGTTATTGAGCTCGTTTTGCCCTAATGCCCCATATATCGCGAGTTTCCAAACTATTTGTCATTTTATCTTTAAGACATTGTTCTAAAATTGTGTTTATCTCTTCACTGTGGATCCACAGAAGGGCACTAAATATATTTTGTTGGTAAAGTTGGAAATTTAAGGGATTTTGGGGTCAAATAAGCATCAAAGTGCATTTTATGTGAAATTTTCATGTATTCTGTAAGAAATAGTAATATTTACAGATAAGTGTTGATATTATTGTCTCAAAGTGTTGAACAGATATTGACAAATGTTTACCGAACCAAAATTAATGAAATAAATCGTTTCACAGATGTTTTAATTGGTTATTTATGGAGTAAAAACGACTTTTAAAAACTTTTGAATAGCACCGATGCCAAACGTTTCCAAACCATACCCGACAGCACAGCTAGACAATAATAATCATATTTTATGAGTCTTGATGTGATCATAGACAGGAGGTGACGGGAAATACTCTTTTTCCTACCTTTTGCGCAAATTCCCTATGAAATAATATAGCTCAATGATTCTGAGGAAGGAAATGATGTTGTAATGTTTATTTAATTGATATTTTCCAATGATATAATGAAAATAACTAATAATAATATAAATCATTAAAAATATTGAATTATAGGGGACTTAGGGGTCATACAGCTCATTTAATGTAACTTTTTATACAAAATACTATAACTTTTCTCACGAGCGACTCACAGATAAGGTTAAGGGCTTATTCGGAAGCGAATTTTCCTAGAAATTCAGTGAGTTGCGTTTTATAGACATGAGACACTTCTGTATGTAGTTATTGAGCTGGTTTTGCCCCAATGTCCCATACATCAAAATTTTTCATATTTTGGTACTTATATCTTTCAAAAATTACACTGAAATTCTGTTTTCCTCTTCATTGTAGATCCATACATGGCACTATACATATTTTGTTGGAAATTTAAGGGATTTTGGGGTCAAATAATCATCAAAGTGCATCTATGTGAATTTTTTATGTATTCTGTAAAAAATAATAATACCCAAGAAATCATTTACACTATATTATATCGAATGATCATTTAGGGTTAAAATACGGTGATTTAAAAACTTGTAAGCATTGATGTAGCTCTACATATGGTTAATTTTAACGAAATCTACTGCCTATTGATTATTCAGATATTTACAGATAATAGTTGATATTATTGTCATAATTTTTTTTAACAGAAATTGATACCATAAAAAAAAAAACAAATATCCATATATTACATTAAAAATGGATTTTTAAGGCATTTTGGGATAAATACGTGAAAAAATTGATTAATTCTGTATTTAAAAAAAAGGTTCTGAGCCCTGAACCTTTGGATTTTTTTTCCAATGAAATCTACGAATATTTGTTATTTTTATAGTATCATTGACAAATTATAATTGAATCAATGTTACTCCATCATTTCTTACTCAGAATCATTGAGCTATATTATTTCATAAGGGGAATTTGGGTGAAACGTCATGAGAAAAGAATATTTCCTATCTATTCCTATCTATTATCACATCGACTAATATATTTACTCTTATATAGTTGTGCAAACGGGTGTAGTTTGGGAATGATTGGCATCGGCACTTTTCAGAAGCATTTAAAAAATCGGGCTTTACACAATAAAACACAAAACAAAACGCTTGCGAAATTATTTACTTCAATAGTAATTGTTTGGCAAACATTTATCAATGTCTGTAGAACATTCTGGGAGAACAATAATATTTTTATTAATTTTCACAGAATTCATGAAAAATTCACGTAAAGTGAAATTTAATACTTATTTGACCCCAAAATCCCTTAAATTTCCAACTTTACCAACAAATCATGTATAGTGCTTTTCTATGGATCTATAATGAAGAGGAGAACACATCTATAGTACAGTACAATACTTGGAAGATAAAAGCACGAAAAATATGATAAACTGTGATGTATGGGACATTGGGGCAAAACGAGCTTAATAACTACACACAGAAGTGTCTCACGTCTATGAAACATCTCTCACTGAATTTCTTCGAAAATTCGCTTCCGAATAAGCCCTTAACCTTATCTGTGAGTCGCTCGTGAGAAAAGTTATAGTATTTTGTATAAAAGTTACATTAAATGAGCTGTATGGCCCCTAAATCCCCTATAATTCAATATTTTAAATGATTTATATGATTATTAGTTATTTTCATTATATCATTGGAAAATATCAATAAAATAAACATTACAACATCATTTCCTTCCTCAGAATCATTGAGCTATATTATTTCATAGGGGAATTTGGGCAAAAAGGTAAGAAAACAGAGTATCTCCCATCACCTCCTATCTATGATCACATCAAGACTCATAACATATGACTATTCTTGCCTAGTTGTGCTATCGGGTATGGTTTGGAAATGTTTGGCATCGGTGCTATCCAAAAGTTTTTAAAAATCGTTTTTTTACTCCATAAATAACCAATTAAAACATCTGTGAAACGATTTATTTCATTAATTTTGGTTCGGTAAACATTTGTCAATATCTGTTCAACACTTTGAGACAATAATATCAACACTTATCTGTAAATATTACTATTTCTTACAGAATACATGAAAATTTCACATAAAATGCACTTTGATGCGTATTTGACCCCAAAATCCCTTAAATTTCCAACTTTTACCAACAAAATATATTTAGTGCCCTTCTGTGGATCCACAGTGAAGAGATAAACACAATTTTAGAACAATGTCTTAAAGATAAAATGACAAATAGTTTGGAAACTCGCGATATATGGGGCATTAGGGCAAAACGAGCTCAATAACTACATACAGAAGCGTTCCACGTCCATGAAACAGCACTCACTGAATTCTTTGCAAAATTCCCTTTCGAATAAGGTCTTGATCACTTCTGTAAGTTGTTCGTGAAGAAAGTTATCAATTTTTTCCACCTTTGAAATCGGATTTCCCCATTGTGCAATGTTTAGCTGAACCTACAAAGAAATCAAAATGACTTTCCGAAGAAGAATGAATTTCCCATGAAATTTTGGAAAAATTTATGGTGCAAATTAAAAAAAACACGAACCTTGTGAATTCTAAAGATTTATTCTTTGAAAATCCAAAGTATTTGTTGAAGATAATCCATAGACTCTTCCGTGGAAATTCTAAATAATGCCTCGAATAAAAAAAATATTTGGAAAATTTAAAAAATGTGATAGAATTCACAAAGAGCGTAAAAAATTTCATTTCAAAATTCCAAATTTGAAAACAAAAATCCAAAAACAAAAAATCAACGGTAATATCAAAGTGTTTCATGTGGCATTGGCTATTTAATTTCTCATGAAAATTCAGAAGATTTTTTCTTGAAAAATTTGAAAGTCTTCTTCTTCTTCTATGGCTCCATATTCCAACTGGAAGTTGGTCTGCTTTTCAACTTAGTTTATTCTATTAGCATTTCCTCAGTTATAAATTGAAAGTTTTAAATGCCAGCAATTGTACGATTATATATCTTGTGTAGCAAGTACGAAGGATACATTATACCTAGGGTGTCGACAATGTTTGACACCCGAAAACATCCTAGACAGGAACGAGAATCGAACTCGTCATCTCCGGATTGGCAATCCTATGCCTTTGCTCGTAAGGCTAACTGGAGACTAAACATTTTGAAGTGCACTCCCGAAATGTTCGAAAAACTTATTTTGGAAATTAAATAGAATTTCTGGTGAAGATTCGGAAGAACTTGTCGAAGAAATTCATTAGAATGTAAAAAAATATGAAAATATGAACATTTTTTTCCACCGAAAATTATATGTATTTCCCACGAGACTGTTTTGAATTTTCAGACATAATTCACATGGAACTTTTTTCGGCATTTACACTTTCGATGTTTTGTTTTTTTTCATGACCAATTTGTAGCAAAATTTACAAGCAAAATTTTCCAGAGAATTGTTCAAAAAACATTCTGAATGCTAGCACTTTATCAGGATTGTATGAAGTAAGGTCAAAGTTTTTACAGGAAATTTTTTTACTGGATTTTTCCTGAATATCCACAAGATATTCTTTTGAAGATTTTCTTGAATTATTGTAAAACATGAACAGTTTTCAATATTGTAGCTGTAGTCCGCTGATGCAAAAGTGTCGGCGGCGTGATGCCAAAAACCATCTGCGGCGGAATTTTAAAAAATATTTTTCATTTTTCTTTCCCAATTTTCTTTGGTGAAAATTGAGACTGAAACGCAACCTGCTTTTTCGTTTATTTTTTTATGGAAATAGGATCTAAAGCTAAGTTGGCCAAATAACTCAGATATGCATCGGCGTTGCGACCGACGCTGCGTTACCGGGTTTTCTCGATGCTTAATGCTAAATTCTTTTAACACTGAGTTGAAAAGACGCTACGTGGGCATCGGCCCTAAGATGCGCTTTGCGTTTAATGATTAAATCATTAAATTTTGATGATTTGTATTTTTTACACCGCTATTGTTATTTACCAAAAATTTTTGTGTTAAAAAAAAACCACGTGGTTCGAGAGCAACACCCCCCCTCCCCCCATGTGGCTTATCGTGGTCATTTTCCAACCCCCCCTCCCCCCCTATATGACCACGTGGTTTCTGGACGGCCCCACATGAGATTACTCAACGTTGGGTTCCCACACTTTAATGCCCTTGTTGAGTGGTTTTGCTCTTCATTTTATGACAACAAAGGGAAGAGGGAGGGAGATGCAAGAGAAAAAAAGTACCTAAAATTAGGTACTTTTTTCTAACCGTGTGCATCGGCACCAAACCGTGCATTGCAAACGATGAACGCTTTGGCTACCTATACATCGTCGATTGCGGTTAAAGCGGATGACCTACACATACAAAATAATGCGTGTATGATGCATAGCAAACCGTTCTCTGCAGAAAGTGCACGTGTTGGACAACATGTGGCGGTGCGTCGTTTCGGTATCGTGGAGTAAAATATAACGCGCCCCCATCGCAGCATTTCGGTTTCCTCATATCACATGTCGCTTACGCTTACGATTATGTATTTATGTCTAATTTATACTAATAATATAACTTATACTAAACATATGACAAATGCACATAATCCAAGTATATATTTGTATAGGAATTACAAGAAATCTATCGTGAGTTTAAATGTTAGGGACAAAATTGCTACCTGTGCAGTGCACAGGTTCAGGGTTGTTAATCGATAAATTATCGTCCTTAAGTTAACGCCAACTTCGATAACGATAACGCTTTTACGATAATGCTTCGTTGACGATAAAGTGAGCGTTGAACTAACGTTATCGTTATCGAGTATTCGTTGATTTATCGATAATTATCGAGTTAACTGTAACATGTACTATAGTTCAAAGTACAAATATTCACAAGTTTGATTTGCAATATCTATTTAACAAATATTGTATCGCCTTACAATATTCAGAAACGCCTTTAAATCCTGGAATTAAATTGGGATTCAAGGAGGACACCGAATTGATCAAATCATTTTTATTCAATCATTAAAGTTTTTACAAAGTCGCAGTTGTTCATAGTAGAGAATCTGAGAGCATTTTTAATGTCTACCCATACTTGTTTAATCCAGCATGATTAACAAAACTTCTGTTTTGAAGATCCGGAGCACCCAGTTATATGAATATTTTATGACTCAAAGACTAAACTGCTTAGTCCAACCAAATCATATTGAAAAGGTGACGAGGTTAGTCCACCAAACTGTTGAGAGAATGTTTACTCGTTACTGGTGCTGCCTTGAATGCACCACAACAGATCGCTGCATCAAATAAATTTCTAGTACTTGAATTCCGATTCCAGGTGAATATTTTTGCTTATACGATAAACATTAGCAAAGAAAAGTCATCATGCTCTCTCATTAAAAGCGTATTTATATTTAGGTGTCACTGTCTCAGACAATTAAGACCGCCTGGGTATTGCAAATTGTTGCGATCTTCTTATTGCAACATATATGCTGCATAGTGAAAAAAAATCTCTAAACCACCAACAGAGCACCTCACTTCTTATCGTTTCGTAGAGTAAGAGGCATTAAGCAATATTTTTGGAGTGCCCCGCTTCAATCAAAATTAACTCTCATCAACCAGCTGCAAACAATGTATTTCATTCTCGGCTTCTGTCAAAATTTTACACCAACTTCATTCGCGTAATCTAGTAACCCCATTATCGCAAAATTATCGAGTTCACTTACGTTAAATTATCGAACTCCGATAATAATTCAGTTGATTCATCGTTATCGTAGCAACCGATAACGTTGATCACAATCAACTTTATCGGCGATAACGATAAATTAACGATTAACAACCCTACAGGTTGCACATGCGGACGCGACGCCTCTGATTCTGACAAAAAATGTGTATGTGATTGATGGATTTCCGAAAGGCCAACAATTTCGGCTCAAAGGCCCGTTCCTCTAATTTGAAAATGTCTTTTTCAACATTTACCTGATGGAAAAGGAAGTGACAAACAGGAAGGAACAGGAAATGCAAATAGAAAGGAGCATGGAGTAAGCTTCTGGGGAAGGTGCCCTAAATGAGGACTTCAATAAGTCAAAGGCGAAACACAGAGTAGACTGAAAAAGCGTAAATCAAATCCATATAGACTAGGGGAGAACAATGCATAATGCACCCCTGGGGCAAAATGGCCTCACTCATAAAATCACTCATATAATCTACAGGGTGTCTGCAAATTATCCGTACAACAAGACAGGTTTTTAAATATTTTTTGGAATAAATTAAAGAACCAGCATGCATTGCATGTTATTATAATAGGACTACATAAACCAAGCTGAATTTGTTCCCATTAATATGACCCCTGTATCCTGAGTTGTACGCCTTCGATCGTGACGCTCAGTGTTCTCAGAATATACATCTGTTACAGCCTACTGAGTTGTTATGCCCATTATAGCTACCGATTCAGTCCATTATTGTCTGTTTTTGATTTGTAGAAGCAAACTACCAAAATCTGTATGGATAATTTGTATTGTAGGAAATTTATGAACGAATATTACCATTACAATTAGTAATCCATTAGGGGGAAACATAATAAAATTCAGGTAATTTTGGGGATTTTCAAAACATTCTTTAACAAATCCGAAAAGTTTTTTCATTTTATTATTTATTTTTTATTATCCGCCCCCCCCCCTTGACCTTTCGGAGACCAGTAGGACAAAATGTTAATTACATATTTGTTACGGCCTTATTGAGCTCCATTGGAAAATATGAGCAAAATCCCTTCATATTCACTCAAATTTAACGATGTGTGATTCTTCCACCTCACCCGTAAGATTGAAGTTCAATCCATTGGGAAAGAACAAACAATCATGCGTTCACCATTATTTTACATGCAATTGAGTCATTTGTGTGTGTTGACTAATGAGTGTCGACTAAAGGAAAGCAATTTCCTATTATCGACCCCCTACTATAGGGCGAATTCAGTCAGACTTAAAAATGATAATTTCAACGAATAACGTCGTGAATTTGAGTGTTATATTATGTATCAATCATGGGAGATGTAGAGCTTGTTTTTAGATACTCTGCGATTTCACCTTGCGATTTATACCCTACTCATCCATATTTTCTTTTCTCAAGCACGTGATTTCTGCTGTTGCCCATAGTATCCAAGTGTTTGTTTATTAGTCAATTATTGCTGAAACGACTTAAATTGATAGCGTATAGCTATTGCGCCTAAGTGTAGTAGAGCTCAACTTTGTCCCGCACACTCAAAGAACAATATGTGACGGAACGCCGTCAGGTTCCCACCGGTAAGCAGTGGATATTGTTGCATATTTCATAAATATTCTATCAATCTAAGATAAAAAAAAGCAACAATCCTCCAGGGATTCCGACGGAAATCTTCCAGATTTGAGAGATTTCCAGATGAGAATCCTTTAGTGCTTCCGACGGGAATGTTCCAGGGATTCCGACGGTAATCCTCCAAGCATACCGAAGAGAAGCTCCAGGGATTCGAATGGCAATCTACCTGTGAGTCCGACGGAAATGTTCAAAGGGATTCCAATGAGAATGTTCTAGAGATTCCGAATGAAATCATCCACGAATTCCGACGGGAGTATTCCAGGAGTTCCAACGGGAATGTTCCAGAGATTCTGTCGGTAATCCTCCAGGAATTCTAACGTAGGCAAGGTTCCAGGGATATTGAAGCCAATCTTCGAAGGATTCCGAAGCAATTCGTTGAGGGAGTCCGAACTAAATCTTCGAGGAATTCCGAAGCAAACCGTCTATATATTCCGAAGCGAATCTTCAAATGATTCCAAAGCAATACGTTGGGGGATTTCGAAACAAATCGTCAGAGAGATTCCGATCGTCGAGGGAATCTGAAGCAAATCATTGACAGATTCCGAGGCAAAACGTCGACAGACTCTGAATTAAATATTCAAGGGATTCAGAAGCAAATCGTCGAAGTATTCTGAAAAAGTCGTCAAGGAACTCCGAAGCAAATCTCCGAACGATTCGAACAAATCCTTGAATGACTCCGATAGAATTCCGAATTACGAAAGATTCTGAAGCAAATCCTCCATGGGTTATAAAGGGTATCCCAGAACGAAACCCAATGTGAATTCTTCTGGATTCCGGTTGGAATGCTTCAATGATACTGAAAATAATTCTTTAGAGATCAGAAAAATATATTAAGCTCTTTTAGTGGAATGTATTAAACCGTCTAAGACGAATTAAGTACTGTCCATTTAATTCCACCAGTTAATTTTCGTTATCTTTGCAGATACGTATTTCGACCACAACTGTGTGGTCGTCTTCAGTGTCTTGTACTTGACTCGACTCGAAGTCGTATTCGGAAATGTGAAGTAAATCCTGTGTATTCGGAACTGTTCACCATCCAGAGCCATTGTACAGATGTCTGCTAGTTGATCTTTGGTTCCAATTGCCAGTACTTCAAATTTTCCTTCAGCGACTTGATCTCGTACAAAATGGTAACGGATGTCGATATGCTTTGCACGTTTCGATTCATAGTTTTTCGCCATACCGATACATCCATCTTCAAATTTACTCACAGGTTTAATATTACTGTTGGCTGCCCCATAGAGCAGCACGCGCCGTTTTTGAATGTGCCTGAAGAACAGCCCTGCTCGCTGCTCTTTCGGCAATGTGTTGGAGTGACATAGCTACCGCTTGTCACATTCGTGAGTAGATGAAAACAAGAGCTAAAGCGTACCTACACAACACGTTGCTAATCTGTCTAACATTCCACTAAAAAGCTCAAAATAATTTTCTTATCACGTTGCTAATAGTGATAGTCGTTTTCTCCTATTTGAAAGTATAAATCTAATTAATAATCTAAGTAAATTGAATTATACCAGGTAATTTGAATTCGTCACAAATGTGTACCTAAAACTAACTGAATTTCTTATAATTAGTGCTTAAACTACCGTATAACTTAACGCTAAAGAGTGCATATAACCTATTTTTCTGAAACCGAATCAGAACCGGTAAGATAGTGTGAACTATAAAATTAGCCTCGAAACTAAATAAGCATTGCTTACAGCTGCCAATAAATATCTACTACGCCGGAATTTCTAAGACCCTTCGGGAATTACACTAGGGGAAGTAAACGTAAGTGCGAATTACCTTATTCTAAACAATCCCAAATTACAAAAATATGCTATGTCCTATTGCTACTTATGCTATAACTATTATCTATATTACAATGAAATCTAAAATGTATTTCCCATCACTATCACAAACTCCTATGCTATACAGGAATTTTATAATCTCCCAAATAAAGAGCCGTGTGAAACAAATTGCTCTGGAGATTAATTATACGGAAGAATCCCCTGTCAGTCCAGTCGAAGCGTTAATCGACAATTACGAACTCCTAAGTCAGTAAGGATTCCCGTCAACCAAATTGCTTCGACAGCTGCACAACTCAATGATATATACTCAGCTTCACTTGAAGAGAGCGCCACGCTTGCTTGCTTTTTGCTTGACCAGGACCCTGCGTTTCCAAAAACTTTGAAAATAAAGCCGCTCACTGACTTACGGTCTGCTTGATAACATGCCCAATATGCGTCTGCGAATCCGGTAAGAGGTTTTTCATTTTCTTGTCGTTTGAATTCAATCGACATGTTCTGAGTACCCTTTTGTACTACTCTTTTTAGCGCTGTCCAATGTTCTTGACCAGGTTGTTGTTGAAACCTTCCAAGGTACCCAACAGAATAGCAAATGTCCGGTCTAGTGCACATCATGTAGTACATTAAACTTCTCAGTAACTCCCGATAAGGCTGTTGAATCACCTCTGTTGTGTTTATATTGAGTTGTAACCCCTTTTCCATTGGAATCCTACTGGAATTGCACTCTTCCATCCCGAACTTCCGTTATATTTCCTCCACAGTACTCTTTTGAGATAACGACATTTTACCTGTATGGTGCTCATAATGAACTTTAATTCCAAGGAAGAAATTCAATACGCCACAATACTCTTCACAGTACTCTTTTGAGATAACGACATTTTACCTGTATGGTGCTCATAATGAACTTTAATTCCAAGGAAGAAATTCAATACGCCACAATCTGTCATTTTAAATTCTTGAACCAATTGTTTCTTCAATGTTTCTATTATTTGTGGAGTGATACCAGCAATCAATAAGTTTTCATCACACTTTCCAATTCGAACATACAGACAGTAATCATATTTTGATCTCTTAAATCCAAGTTTCAACATTACTTTGTTAAACTTCTCATTCCAGCAGCGTGGTGATTACTTGAGACCATATAACGACTTCCGTAGTTGACAAATTTCTCCATGTTTTGCTTCAACACCTTTTGGAACAGCCATATAAATCGTTTCTTTCAACTCTCCATGTAGAAAGGCGGTTTTCACATCCATTTGATGAAAGTGAAATTTCTTCTGAACTCCAACCGCCAATACTGTCCGTATCGTCGAAAGTTTTGCTACTGGGGCATATGTGTCTTGAAAATCAATTCCCGGTTTTTGAAGGTATTCAACAACGAGCCTTGCTTTGTGCCTGATTGTATTGCCATTTTCGTCTTGCTTGATACAGAATACCCACTTGGACTGCAGTAGTCTTATTGTAGTAGTACAACGCACTAATTCCCACACGCCATTGTCATTCATGGATTTCAGTTCATCATTTACAGCATCCGTCCAGCAATCACGATCATCACGGCTCATAATTTCATCATAGGTAGTCGGTGGATCTATGGAACAACATATTTTACCAGCAGATGTTGCTCGTAAACCAGTGAAGAAATTCTGGAACTTACCTGGGATCCTGCGCTCCCGTTCGCTGTGCCTCGTGGTTGACTCTAAATAGTTCTCACGTCATAATTGCGAAAGGAGCGCTCCAGGGTTTTCCTCAGATTGTTCTGACACATCTTCAAAAACTTCACTTTCGGAAATATTTTCTTCATCTTGGGTATCCTCTCCACTTCTACGCTCAGATTCCACATTGTTCGCAGCATTTTGGTTCTCTCCCTCTTGCTCTTAACGTATTGGAATCACTAAACGGTTGTCCTCCAGTGAAAGTTCTTTTGACGCAAACGGTAGACAGGACTCATCAAAACGGACATCTCGAGCTATGAAAACTTTGCCCAACGATTTATCCCATAAACGATATCCATTGGCTCATCCATGGACCTTATGCTTTGCAAATAATCTCTACTGTTCACTAAGTGATCACTGCATCCGGATTCCACAGAGAATACTAATTTCTTGGACTTGCTCATTGTTGCGGTTTGGTTTACCATAAACGAGACCATCTTTGCTTCGCATGCTGCATTAGCTTCACCTTGTACTTTCTTCGATTTCTGACGACAATCGCGCTGCATATGTCCAACTATGCCGCACCGGTGGCACTTACCAGTGAACTTCCTAGGTATCTTATCGAATTTCGTTCTCATGCCACCTACGAAGGCTGCAGCTTTTTCTTCTATTGGATCTACACAACGATCAGACGGCTTCATCTCTTTAGCTAGCAATCTTTGCTTCACTTTTTCTAGGGTTAGCTCATCTTCGTTCATGTTTTCCAACGCTGTTACCAGCGGATCGAAACTATCCGGCAATGTAAGGAATAGCTGCGCTACCAGATCACTTTCCTGTAGCTTGGCACCCACTGTTTGCAGTTCTCGCACCAGTTCATCGAAAAACGAATGACTTCGCATCGTCGAACCTTTTCGCATTCTGATTCTTGCTAATTGCTTACTTAAAACGGTCTGACTTGCAACTGACTTCTTGGCAAAAGTATCTTCAAGCGCTTTCCACATCGCCTTAGCCGTTTGCTTTTCTCGAACGATCTCCAGGCATTCATCCGCGATGAAACTTACTAGGGTAGACTTCGCCTTACGATCTATCTCGAGGAACTCTTTTCGCTCAGGATCCGCAGCAGGCACATCTTTTTCAAGCGATTCCGATACTTCTATGGCCTCCTGTACTGCCAGTTCACAAAATTATCGCCTCTTAGCTGAGGTACTCCGAAACTCTCCTTCATCGTAGAGCCCATAACCTGAAGTAATTCGTACGACGAAGGTATAACGAACACGAACAAAGTTTTATTACAAACTAGTTGACCCGGCAGACGTTGTCCTGCATAGTAGGCGAAAAAGAGCACTGTAAACTTCCCATGAGAAATTTCCATACAAATCTTAATTTTAGTATTTCACGATTTACTCAACCTTATTCGTAATTTTCGCAAGAGGAAATATCATATAAACCCGTCGGAAACGGTAATGAACGTTTCCGCTGAAGGAATGAAGAAAATCTATCCAGCCGTTTTCGTGTTATGCGGATACGAACACAGACCATTTCATTTTTATATATAAGACTAGTCGACCTGGCAGACGTTGTCCTGCATAGTAGGCGAAAATGCGCGTTCTGAACTACCCATGCAAATCTTAATTTTAGTTTTACACGATTTACTCAACCTTGATCGTGATTTTTACATAAATAAATATCATATAAACCCGTCGGAAACGATAACGAATGTTTCTGCTGAAGAAATGAAAAAAATCCATCCAGCCGTTTTCGAGTTATGCGGATACGAACACAGACCATTTCATTTTTATTATATAGACTAGTCGACCCTGCAGACGTTGTCCTGCATAGTAGGCGAAAAAGTGCGTTCGGAGCTGCCCATGCGAAATTTCCATACGATTCATTATTTTAGTTTTTCACGATTTGCTTAACCCTGCGCGTAATTTTCGCATGAGGAAATATCATATAAACCCGTCGGAAACGATAACAAACATAACTGCTGAAGGAGTGAAGTAAATCCATCCAGCCGTTTTCGAGTTATGCGGATACGAACACAGACCATTTCATTTTTATTATATAGACTAGTCGACCCGGCAGACGTTGTCATGCATAGTAGGCGTTGTTAACTGCCCATACGAAATTCTCATACAAATCTTTATTTTAGTTTTTCACGATTTACTTAACTTAACTAATAATTTTCGCATGAGAAAATAACATATAAACCCGTCGGAAACAATAACGAAAGTAACTGCTGAAGGAATGAAGAAAATCCATCCAGCCATTTTCGAGTTATGCGGATACGAACACAGTCCATTTCATTTTTATTATATAGACTAGTTGCCCCGGCAGACGTTGTCCTGCATAGTAGGCGAAAATACGCATTGAGAACTGCCCATGCGAAATATCCATACGAATCTTGATTTTAGTTTTCCACGATTTACTCAACCCTAGTTCATGATTTTCGCATGAGGAAATATCATATAAACCCGTCGGAAACGATAACGAACATATCTCCTGAAGAAATGGAGTAAATCTATCCAGGCGTTTTCGAGTTATGCGGATACGAACACAGACCATTTCATTTTTATTATATAGACTAGTCGACCCGGCAGACGTTGTCCTGCATAGTAGGCGAAAATGCGCGTTGGGAACTGCCTATGTGACCTTTCCATACGAATCTTAATTTTAGTTATTCACGGTTTGCTCAACCTTACTGTTAATTTTTCCATTAGGAAATATAATATAAACCCGTCGGAAACTATAACGAATGTTTCTGCTGAAGAAATGAAAAAAATCCATCCAGCCGTTTTCGAGTTATGCGGATACGAACACAGACCATTTCATTTTTATATATAAGATAAGATTACAGTTATACGTCTACATATCAAGAAAGTCTGTTATGGAATGATCAACAAAGTGAAAAACGGATGGTTGCTAACGATCGCTTCCAGATCATTGGTATCTTCGATTACAATAATCATTCGGTGACAGCCCAGAAGTAATGGATCAAATTTATTCCGGAGTTCCAACGAACTTCGATTCATTTCGTTTAAAGCCATTTTTCTGGCGAAATTTTTAAAACTTACTGACTCGAAATTTTATTTTAGACCTGAAAAACTCCACGAAATTCCGCGGAATTTTGATTCGAATCACATGTAACGAAGTTTTTCTCAGCATCCCACATCTTTGTTCAACATGAAACATGTTTAGCTCTCTTGATATCGTGGCTGCGTTAACAATACAACCGACCAATCCTCAACGTTCATCTTTGTGGGATGAGGAAATTACAATGCATTTTAAATTTTAATCGACAACTCATGGATACTTACGCTTTAAATCTGAAGATATTTTTCTGTAATAGCTGTGGTATAAAGAATAATTTTGCGACAAAAGTTCAAACTCTTGAAAATGTTATACTTTGAAAATTTTCCAACTTTCCCGTCAAATTGACCAACTCTTCGTGAGAATCCCAAATCGGTCAACCCATACGTGAGTTATACCAAGTCAAACTGAAGACAAAATAGCCTATTAATTGTGCCGGACCCAAACGTCGAGGATTGTGATTATTTTCTTTTCAGATCTTATCATTATTTGAAAATAAATTAAGTAGGTATGGGTTTTTTTTTTCGACTGCATTGAAAAAAATATGGAAACTTTTCTATGAAGTACTCGTACTACAGCAGTTCTCCTCCAACTCAACGGAGACAAATTCGTTAAAATTTGATAACAATGAATGCAAAATCTCATCATTAGTCATAAAAAGCATCCATCTAGTATATGGTTTTTGCTGTTTCAAATGAAATTATCGCATCAGCTCGCTAGGAGGACAAGAAAACTATGCGTCATGCGATACCATCGTGCAACTATGTTTAACACAAGTACACAAACATATGCGGGCCGATGAAACCAAATAGTCTGATGAAAACTGCTGCACTCGGCTGAACCAGTCAAGCGCAGCGAACGGTAATACATAAGCTTTGGAATCAATTGTCACCTCGTAATGGGCAATGTCAGCGATTGGCAGTGAAAATAGAACCGGTCTAAAGAACTGTACGATACCGTAATCAAATGGATGTATTGTGTGGGTTGGTATGATAGCACGTCGATATGATTTCCTCGACAAGTCTACTCATGTATAGCAAAATTATTATGCGGTTAGTATTTTGCTCACAATGATGAGTTAACCTTATTAATTAGGTATCTATAAAAACTGAAGAAAGTTTACGTGGAATTTATTTTTCATGTGACGAAATTCAACCGCATAAAAAATGAGGTGGCTGTAATTGCATGCATTAGATTGATGGTCATTACATCGCTGCACTTTAGACTGCCGAGACTAGTAGCATTGGTTTGAATCACTGTCCGGAATGCTTGTTCAAAACGCCAACACGGTCTTCCTATCAGCTGACTTAGTTGTTGGTGAACCTTTGAAGTCATATTTGACGACGGCGCGACGATGGGAAAATTCCTCCATTTGTTGTAATCAATATTAAATACTAATTTACTCTACGCAGAGTGTTTGTATTGATTAAGCTGCCTTCGGTCATTACCTCAGGATGGTACCTCAATCTTTATAGAATAAGTAAAAAGAGCGAAGACGGTATTAATAAATAAGGGCTTATCTTAACAGAAACAGTCGCTCATAGCAACAAACATCATTAGATAATAGACCAAATCTTTCCCAAACAACTGACCTGCAGTCACTGCAGCCAAATGAAAGAATATTTGTACATCCGCTTAATATGAACAACAAAACAAGCTTTTGTATTTGTGTGCCTATGCCTACCATGCGTCCCTTATCATGCCATATCTGAGAATTGCGTTTCATTGGATATTTGAGCGATATGTGCACTTAATGTCTTATGTACCGGGTACTTGTGATAAAACAGACACCCCTTCGATTGCTTTTGTAACTGATGGCGCATCACTCTTATTTTTGAAACTGATCAATCCTAAAAAAAATATTCCAATAAACTTTGTTTTATTTTGTAGATCCTTTTTTGATTCGGAGATTGTGTCTTACGTGTGTTGCGTTCAATGAAGCGAAGAAACTTCGGGGTACGCAAGTAATATTAGTAGATTAACCAATAATTATTCACGCATCCAATTGGCAGTCTAATGTTGCATGAAGAAGAAGAAACAGAAAAGATGATATTCGAAAAAAATTGCACGTGGAGGCATACGTAGAAAATTTTGAAAGTCTTTTTGAAAATTCTAGAAGCAATTTAATTAAAAACGGTAAGCAGTACGCGGTCGGAAATTTCTTATATTGTATAATAACCACATCATTTCGATTAAAAATTTTATTTAGTGATATTGCACTTTATACACAGTAAATAATATTTCCGGGCCCTCCTTAGCCGTGCGGTAAGACGCGCGGCTACAAAGCAAGACCATGCTGAGGGTGGCTGGGTTCGATTCCCGGTGCCGGTCTAGGCAATTTTCGGATTGGAAATTGTCTCGACTTCCCTGGGCATAAAAGTATCATCGTGCTAGCCTCATGATATACGAATGCAAAAATGGTAACCTGGCTTAGAAACCTCGCAGTTAATAACTGTGGGAAGTGCTTAATGAACACTAAGCTGCGAGGCGGCTCTGTCCCAGTGTGGGGATGTAATGCCAATAAGAAGAAGAACAAGATATTTTCGACCCCGCGCTGCTAACCGTTTTTAAATAAATTGCTTCTCGAATTTTTTAAAAGGAGTTTCAAAATTGTCTTCGTATGCTCACCCGTGCAATTTTTTTCGAATATCATCTTTATGCTTCTTCTTCTTCATGCAACCTCAGTTGCAACGGAATTTACGTTGTTACACGACGCACCGCCGTGTCACATCGGTTCCACAAAGGTTGATGTCAACGTTGCAGCTATCAAATGGACATCCTTTAATGAAGGACAGAGCATCAAAACACTAGCATTCATCGGTTAAGTTTCTTCTTTCATGCTTATCGAGGAGATCATAGCGGACGAATTGCAGCCGAAACAACATGAAATGCCTATTTGCGCATTTCATCGGCTCCAATCCAACATCAAACCGAGGAGATGACTCAGAAATCGTCTACTGAGACGCACCTGGCAACAATCTTTTATCAGAACACGAACACAATATGACAATCATCATTTGTTGTGAACATCAGCATCGTAATTAGTTAAGCACCCTATATTTCCTTCCTTTCCTACTATATTATTGTATTCCCTAACCTCGACCAAACAGCGAGTCTTTCGGTTCCCCAAAACTAACATTATGTATAAGATTTAAGAAATGAATTGTTAAACTTGATTTCGGCTCCGTAACGCTTCACGGCAATTGAGCCTCCAAAATAAACGAAAGATTAAAAAAAAATCATCATTTGTCTTGCATGCTCTGATATATTCGGGAATTCGTAGCTGCAATTTTGTAATCAAGTAGATTTCCGAGTATTTGTTCTAACGCAGAAACTACGATACGTATCATAGATACGTACCTGAAGAAATAATTACCCAGCAACTCCTATCCCTACCTCATCAAGGCGCCGGCCGGGCGTACGAGCAACCTTAGGGAAGATCGAGTAACCAACCCTGGTGGGAACTATGGTCGTATGTCCTTGTTTGCACCTCTCCTGAGGTGCGAATCTGATCGAGCGTTTGTTCTCCATGTAAGGAGCGGCTCACAATAGCACAATAGTCTGTTCCTTATGTTAGGGGCGGCTGATCATCATCCGAGTGCCAGTGAGGGACTCTAAACAAAACTGTGCACTATCATGGTCCTCCGAAAAAACAACTACATGGTGACCACTGAAATTCAATTTTCAAATTCCCGGTTTTTCCCGCTTTTCCCGATAAGTTTTGTCAAATTTTTCCGGTTTTTATTTAACTTTTTAAAAATTCAGGGCTAGAGTTTTAGATATGATAAATTAAATTACCTACCAACAACGTGTTATGCGAAATGGCTCATGAACAGGCACACTAAAATTTTGCGCTTCGTGGTCATGTAGTTAGTATTAGCTGGCATTCAATCAATATGGTAATACCACATTAGCACCTAATTAACAATAGTTTGTTCTTTTTCTAACTTCCAAACATTCAAAAATTTTGTTTCTTGGTTGCAAAACTTTCGTAAGTATCTTACAGAGCCAAAGGACATTGCATGGCAGTCTAGTGTAGTTCTGCCTTCTTAAAGCATAATGTTCACAGAAAGCAGTAAAAACGTATAGTATGACAGACGTAACTCTTAGTGAAAATCAGATGAAAAATCTTCGTCAACAAAGACACTAGCGACATATGTTGCACAATCCACTCGAATTAATGACGTTTCACTTCTGAAAGCAACGCATCCTCACGGTGCTCCCCTGACCGTTATTAACAAAAAAAATTCTCCATCAAAACTAATACCCGGAGCTGAATTCTGGGGCTATACTGCATTTCTGGTTACGCCCTTTTTAGATCGTAACTGATATATATCGAAGAAATTCACAGGATCTTCTTTTTCAACACGATCTAAATTTTCTAAGTTAGTATCCCCACTCTAAAAATGATTATCGTATATAAATAATCATCTCTACCTTTCTCTGGATTATTAGTGGTTTTAGGGAACATGCTGCATGGATTTTACCATAAATTAAAAGCCACACTATCAAAAAATCCAACCGAAACAAAAATCGTGTGAAAAACAGAAATCTGTGTATAACATATCATCAAATACATATTTCAACTTCCAAGGTGCATCGTCAGCGATAAAAGAATTTTTTTTTTGTTATAACCATTATAATTCTATACAAAATGGTTGACAAAATGGATAAGTAATATGAGATTTGGTTTCAAGAACATTTAAAAATAAGATTAGCTTCATCTTAAGTCTACATTCAGTTCTAGCCAAATTCACGTATGATTAACTCTTTTTATTTATGTTTAAATTAAATGGACAATATAAAATGTACACATATCTTCTTTTTTTCGGCAATAAATTTCAGCTCGCAAGAGATGGGTTTTATACAACTTTATGGCGTATATGTCGATATATACTCTTTTGTGCCATCCCTGCCCATGGCATGGAATGTATTAAAAAATTCTTTTATATGAAAACTTTGGGATATGGATATTTGGAGGTCTTCGGAAGATCCTAACTTTCCCAGGAGACAACGAAACTTATCAATTGCGACATAGAAACCAGGTTAAGGTTTATATGAGGAGTTGGCAAAACATTTTCGAAAATGCTTCAAAACCTTTTTAAACAAAAACCACAGATGTCATTCACATAGAGAGTTGAGTTGACGTTCAATTTTTTCTCAAGCGCATTGAAGATGTGGAAGTTCGTTTTCATCGGGAAACGTTTCCCGATGAAAACAAACCCCATCCTTTCGTAGGCGCTTGAAAGAGAGAGGTGATTGAACGTCAGCAACCCTCTATAGGCAATTGTACCACTATTACATAACATGCTCCGATAACGCCAACAATTTTAGGATTTAGAGAAATGACATATTAGAAAAAGTTTTAAGGTCCATTAAGGGGCTACTTGTCTATAATGAAAACACAATTCCTGCACATAACATGTGGCTCCTTTCAAGTTTCTACCTAAGCAATACAAAGCAATTTACTGTATAGGTAAATAAATTAGGCAAATAAGATTAGATTAGGTACCTAGCGTAGTATAAATAGTGTAAGTTGCGATTGTTTTCTTCAAGTCGAGTCAAGTACGAGGACATCTGAAGACGACCACACAGTTGTGGCTTCGAAATACGTATCTGCAAAGATAACGAAATTAACTGGTGGAATTAAATGGAGAGTACTTAATTCGTCTTAAACGGTTGAATACATTCCACTAAAAGAGCTAATATATTTTTCTGATGTGACAAAAGTTATTCTATATAAAATTTATTGATTTCAACTTGATACGTGTCATTTCCAATAATCTCGTGCATGCTTACTGCTGAAAAAAATAACGAAAATGTAGAGGAGCAAACGCAATTTGCACTTCAATTCTATAAGTTTTTGATTGATATTTTGTATAAGTGGTACATGCATTCAAGGGAGGCAGTAACACATCTGTACCTCTTTACTTGCAAGCTTCATCCACATTAACGTCAAACAATCTTTCTCAAATCCGCATTATTTTACAAAATGTGCGCAGCATCGAGAAGATCGTGTGGTATGCTCAGTGAAGCCGTTGCTTTATGCTTAAGATACCTTTTGAGGTATCAGACATAACCCTACAACCTTAAAACCCATAAATCTGCCTCCAGTTCGTTTTAAACACTGCTTTTATGTAAAAATCCTTTTAACGAATAAAGAGTGTTCACGTGGATTAAAAAGGGGGGGACAATTCATCAATATACAGAATCACTGTCCTTGTTTTGGGAATTAGATGTATTTTTCGCAGCATGCCCTGACTTTTCCAATTTTTATTAGTAGCTGAATATTTTACAATAGTCCTGGAAACGCTGCTCTCAAGTTTTCTCTCGGCTACGCAATTAGGTCATCATTCCTATTATCATTGTGCTTTATAATCTTAAGGTCACCTGCAATAATGTAACCTTGAAATGGTTCTAATTTGACAAATAAGTGTGGATACAAAGACAGCATTCTTGTAGCCGATTGTCGCCAGGTTTCTGAAATTTTTGTTTGATCTGGAATTATTGAAATCGATACCATTTTCAATAAACACATTTTCGTCAACTGTTTTTAATACATTGAACTCAAAGCTGGTACATCATTGTAGTATGCAACTCGGTATATCAGCAACTACACCCGATTCTGTTTTTTATTAACGGCCGTGTAAAAAAATCCTACACAAAATTTTTTGTAAAGTTGCACCATTTTTAGCCATGATTCGTCGAGAAATCATAAAACTTTTTTTCATGGATTTTCAAATTTTAAACTGAAAACTTTTTTTACGCGGAACGCATCCTCCGTGTAAAAAAAGAATCGGGTATACTTTTATTGCTTACGAATCAATGGAAGTTGAGAAATATGCATAAGACGAGATATTATATTGATTTTTTTCGATTTCTTACAGTTACGTCTTTAAAAGGGAGTAACTCCAAAACGGGCCCTACGTTTTTTTTCAAATTTCGGCCAGAGATGCAGTATAGCCCCAGAATTCAGCTCCGGGTATTAGTTTTGATGGAGAATTTTTTTGTTAATAACGCTCAGGGGAGCACCGTGATCCTGGTTAGAAGCAAATAGCAAAAAAATAACAAATTTTATCATCAATATATGAATAACAGAACAGCAAAATCTGATGTTAATTTGTTTGATATAGTTGCTAAAATAACTCATTTTGAATTATAAAAGCAAATCAATAACAAAATATTTGTAGAAAAGGAAATATCAAAATCAGTTATTATTGATATGTTGAAAATGCAAATGATAAATGAATTACAAACTTTGTTATGATTGCAACATATATATATATATATATATATATATATATATATATATATATATATATATATATTCTTCATTTGTTGTTCTGTTCTTCCATACTATAACATAACAATAACAAATTTTACTATTATAACAAAGTTTGCTGTTAGGATGCTATTTTATGTTATTTATTATGTTATTTGTTTGTTATTCACCTCTACCCGGGAGTGATTTGAATCACCTAGCTATTAATGAATTAGAATTCCAATCTGTGGCTAGTACATGCAAAGCTGAATTGAACACTGTTCTTGATTAGCCACAATTGAATAACGTGATTTTAAGGTCATTTAAGATATAATACAATGTGCGTGGAGGAGAAAAACGTAATGTTCCATCCCTTATTATTTTTGGCTCACCTACACGTAAAAACCTTATAAGTTATGGCAAAAACACATTCGAAAATACTAATACACTTCATTATGCCTCTTAATGAATGATCCCATACCAAAAAGCTAATAATCTTCACAACTTAATGAAAAGTATAAGTTTTGGAATGTATATGGCTATGCAATGTATAAGTTTTTTCTTATACATATTATTATTTATTAGGCGCCTGCTTTGGCAAAAAAGTATAAGAAATCTTAATAATAAACAACATTATATTTTTTTACGTGTACCACAGGGGGTTAACAATCAAAGTTTCGATTAGCAATGCATTATCGAAATCGGACCTTACGTTCTTCCTAAAACAACAATTTTAATACAGAATTTTTTGCCTTTTTCGTTTATTAAGTATACGTAAAAGCTATATGATCGCTCCAAAAACATTTTTTTATAGAAGGCCCGGAAGACCCATAGTGTTATATACCAAGTAATTCAGCTCGACGATTTTTTTTTCAATACAACGGTTTCTATATGTATGAATTTATTTCGTACTTTCTTGTAGATATACGTAACATCGATTTCTCCTACATTTCAGTTGATTTTTCAGATACAAATTTCAATTTGTTTTAGGATGTTATTCCTTTTCATCTCGAAATATAAGAATGTTATTATGTCAATGCTCATCTTCTTTTTTTTCAATGGCTCTACATTATAACTAGAACTTGGCCTGCTTTTCAACGTTTCAACAACAACAAGTATTTATTCTATTATCATTTTCTCAGTTATTAATTGAAAGCTTTTCTATGCCCGGCATTGCATGAGTATGTATCTTGTATGGCAAGTACAATAGATACACTATGCCCAGGGTGTCGAGAAAGTTTCCAACCTGAAAACATCCTAGACCGGACCAAGAATCGATCGAACTCCCCATCTCCGGATTGGGAGGAATCCTACGCCTTTGCTCGCAAGACTACTGGAGACCCCTTATAATAGCATTGGATGTATGTAATTCGGTAGAGACACCGAGAATTACTCATGGAGCTCTAGTATTTAAAGTTCTTATAATCAACCGCAATCTATCTATGAGATGAGTGTCGTGGCTCTTGAGACTAGGATCGCAATCCGGCATTCTTCACAATATGTACCCGATCAGGAATACATAACAAAATTATAACTCAATTCTATCAATGGTTGTTATTTAAAACAACGTGTGTTATAATTAGATAATTCGATAAAATGTGTCTTCGGCCAGTTTTATTTAATATCAAAATTATAACAACATTAGTTATGTATATTTACACAAAATAATTGCCTACATTTTTGGTATTGGAAAAAAGCGGAGGTAATCACCTCCAGTATAACTTGACTCAATGTTCGATGTTAATAGCTAGTACAAAGTTAATTGCCTACATTATGGATGGAAACCGGCGTTGCAGCGTACCACATTTTTATACGTGATGTAGGCAATTACTATGAAAGTAGATTTTGTACCTCATAATCATATCAACGGTTGTTATAATGTTGAAATGAAGGTAATAAACCTCTGATATAATTATGTTACGGCTAGAGGGAATTTTTGATATAATTTTGTTATTTTAACAACTAACCAGCCAATTTTATAACACATTGTGTTACATTATTTTTCTGAAATAAATAACTCCCCTTGTTATAATTTTGTTATGCATTCTTGATCGGGTATTGCCCAGAAAACACCATCAAAACTCTGTTACGGTTATGATATGATGTTTGATCTCCTGTCGTTACACAGAATATCGCATTTATCACTGTGCTATACAGTGCACGGGTAGCCATCCATGCGCGACGATGGCAGTCACTATGTTGTCACTTGATAAAGGATTTTCCATTTCCGGGATGGAAGAGAGTTGTGCGTTCGGTTCGCATCACTGTTGGTGTAATTCCCTTCTCCCATTATAAGTGGTCGCAATCGAAAAACCAGCCAGCCATATGAACGGTGATGCGATGGTAACACTTCCCGAATAAATGGGGATATTTTGTGACAGGGTTGCATTGGGTATAGTTTTCAGGTAGTGAACAACGACTTTTCGAGTGTTTTAGTTTTCTAATGACAATTTTGCTACCAATACACAAAAATTACGGTGAAAATGGGCGTGGCAGAGAATAGTAATCTTCATGCTTTTGTTATTTTTTCTTAGATTGGAATCTTTTCTTGATTTCTGAAGACAAACTAGATAACGGTATCAACAGAAAAACATGAGTATCACTAGTGTCCAAACTACATATTACACCATACGAGACAATGCTAATGCTAAATGTTTGGTTGTTTTATGGAAAAAATGATCATCAAAAGAATTGTTTTCACTTCGAAAAAAAGTGCTATAGAGTACATCCCTGGCTCTGTTTCCCATCATCACCAGCATCCGACAACCACAACAATTAATGACAAAAAGAGAAGAGGGTTCTCTTTCGCGTCATTTAATGCCTTGTTAAACTTTTTACACATTTCATATTCAGGAGCAAAACGTGCTGCTTCGCCATTATATTATACGAACGTTTGAAATCAACATACGATCCAACCGAATAAAAATATTAAACTGAGTTGAGTGTGTGCTTATCATTTCGACGTTATTTCATTTCGGAGGTAAGAGAATGATGTATAAATTGATAAACAATAACCGGTAACCGTACCCTTAGTGAAGGTAGCACCAATGGTGGAAGTAGTGAGGTTTTAATGTGCTTTATCATAATTATACACTTTACGATAGTTTCAGTTGATGCGTCGTGCTTTAAATATCCTGTCAAATAAAACTTATCCTGAGATTTCGCCAGAAAAACTATTGAAAACTATGATTATTCTAAATAAAATTGACTTCCTTGCACCTATAGTGGTGCAACTGTACCACTAGTGGCGAGTCTCATAAAAAATCAATGAATATTTACCACCACTATGGCAACCAAAATTAATTTTCACCGCCCATAAAGGAACAGTGTACCCTTTAGTGGTGCAAGCGATATTTGGTAGTTGTCGATGTTAAATGACATCAATCTCATTTTATTAACAAATTTTTTAGTTTATCTATTGGTTAAGATATTTTAAAGCTATCATAATCATCAATTTTGACAAAAACAATTTTTTTTAGATCTACTAATACCTGCACTATTGGTACCGTTACCCTAAACACCGGTACCCATTTATTCTTGAACGTAGAAATCGTCTATGAAATGGCATGCTTCAAACGGACTGGTCAGAAGAGTCAACTAAGTGGTTGATAACAATCCTTTGCTCGAAAAAACCGGAGCCCTTGCGATGGTGTTTCCTGTTATTTATTTTTTTTTCGAAAGAGGATTACTTTGATGTGTTATCCAAACAAGCTGAAACCCCCAAAAATGTCAACATTGACATGCGGGGTGACTCCGTGATTCGGTTTGGGGTAGAACGTGTGAAAGCAAAAGGACATTAATGGGTGATTATTTTGTGCGAAAATTGTTCCGAAGCAAACTAGGGGAATGGAAAATGGCCGTAAGCATGTCTATACCCACGCAAATAAAACATTCTTGAGACGAGGATGAGACTGCTACCGAATAAATATTTATAATAGGGCTTTACACTATTAACATTTGTTAGCTGGCCCCTTATCTGCTGGTGAGGACTGAGGAGGACAACCTAAGGGCCAATAAAACGGAACAAATGATGGCTATTATCATTATCATATTTATACATAAGTATTAGCATCATAAGAGCCCAGATCAACACATCTAGTGGAAATAAAGTCTTTCTTTATTGATGGACTAAAATATTCATGAGTCTGTTGGAAAAATAAAGTAAATGTTTTAGACAGAGTTTGAATTTATAAAAGCTCAATGGCCAATTTTTATTATAGAAATCTTAGCAAAAAACGAAACCTTTTTAAAAATAATGAAAAAATATGTGTTATCTACATGTCCACATTCATGTCAATAAAGACGTTCGACTTGGGAAGTAGAAACCTAGGATTGTTGAGTTCTTAGTTAAACGAATAAATAAATAACAGCTATACATTTTCTAGCTTCTCAGTTTACACCTCGATTCAGCATTTACAGAACAGAATTTAGTTCTCATGGCGCACACAAGTTTAATTGTTAATGGTCAAGTGAAATTACGCGTTCCACATAAATTTCCATAACGGTATAGGTGCAAAATATTCTCTCTTCTTGCCACAACTATAGCCGGCACTCGGAATCTGTTTTCCCAAGAATAACATTTGCAATGTTTGCTGTCTGGATGTGAACATGAATATTCAAATCATATCTTTTCGTCTCTTACCTCAAGGGTAAACCCGTAAAGGGTTGCCGAGGCATAACGAGATGTGTTGAAATTAAATTTTCTCGTCTCAACACAATTCTAGGCTGAATGTGAATTGAATCAGTTTTCATTGCTATGGATAAAGAAATTAATTATTGTAGGGTTCTATTTTGAAGGTTCTATTTAAAGTTTATAAAGATTATCATTGTTAAGGTGATTATACAATCAAGCCATGTAATGAATTTCAAATTCACCACACGGTTTTCTACTCCTATTATCAAAAGTTCAAATCTAACGTAATAATTTTCGTACAATGCTGAAATTAAAGTCGATTGTTAAGCATGAGTAACCAAACGATCTACGGATGTTTCATCCCCATGGGCATTGTGGTTCTCTCAATTCGTGCTCTGGAAAAATCACTAGAAAAAGCACGTGGTTTCCAAGATGGCCTATTTGTGGCTTTGTTGTATAACCACCTTAAGAAGGCCGATACAAATATTTAAAAACAATTATGTCTCCCCCCCTCGGTTTTTTTGCCAAAAAAAAAAATATTTTGAGGGGGCAATTTTGAGGATTTTCAAAACATTCTTTAACAAGGAGAAGTTTTATTGATTTTTTTTCCATTTTAATATTTATTTTTTATTGTACTTCCCCCCCCCCCTTGACCTTTCGGAGACCAGTAGGACATAATTTAAATTAAATATTTGTAACGATCATCTTCCAGAGAGATCTAGAAACAAGTCTCGTCAAGTGGATTGAAGCTTTGAAAGCTGAGCTTCGAATTCCGTAAAATTTAGCAAATTTGATTTAAAAAACCAAGAACGAATTCGTCCCATGACAAGGGAAATTAGAATTGAACTTGGATATTGAAAAAATATTTTTTCAAATATTGCATGGAAAATCACAATTACTTAAAGAATTGGCAAATTCGATGCAGGCTTTATCAATTCTACTAAAGACTTAACATTTCCAGAATTTATAATTGATTTTCCATTTATTTTGAAGGTTCTCTACTGCTCATCGTCGCATATTTATAGCGCACTAGGTATCGAAGGGCGTAATTGCAGTGAGAACATTCTTATCGTTGGCCCCTTCTCCTGTTCATAGCTGAAACAACATTCATCTTAATATTTATCGTCCCTGCAGCATAGTGTTTCTCAACCTTTCTCCACAGTGGAACCCCTTCAGACCTTTGCATAGTTTCTAGTTTCTTGAATGAACCTGGAAGCTCACATGTTGGAGTAAGAAATCGCTATTCCCTTTGATTCTATGAATCCAGGATTTGCGTACCTCGGCTAAGCACTTAAAATTTGGAGCTAGATCTTTATTTTTTTTTTGAATTATTGGCAGAAGGTGATAAGTGTTTGATGTTTTCGAACAAATAAAATATTGCTTTTTTTTACGAACGGATATTACTACCGTGCAAATTTGTTCAAGTACCAAAATATATGTGCACACTTCCAAATGCACGGAAACTAGCAAAATCAAAATCCAAAACATCGTTCTTGTATCATTGCCGCCCGGCCGCAACCCCAAAGCCCTTTCTTGCAGTTGAGACGTCATTCATATGTGAAAAGACTGGTGGAAACATATTTTGGGTGGGACAATATTTTTTAACGGGAGTCTAGAATGGCGCAAAATTATCAATAGTTCCTGAAACTTTTAGCCTTCCGATGCTTGACCACGGTAAAGGCGGCTGGATTCAGTTCTTGGTTTGGTTTAGAAAGTTGTCTCAGCTTCCCTGGGCTTAAAAGTTCATCGTGTCAGCACTATGATATATGAATTCAAAAATAATATCTTGGCCTTGCCACATCGCAGTTCATAACAGTGCTCCATAAACACTAAACTGCTATGCGGAATTCTCCCAGAGAAGATGTAGTTAATGCAAATAAAGACAAACAAGAGAAAAAGAACTTCAAAGAAGATTTCAGTTTTTGCCTTTCTCGTACTACAAAGTTGTACAAGAGTCAGGACTCTAAAAGTCAAATTTTGATAGAAGACTCGAAGACCCATAGTGTTACATACCAATCGACTCAGCTCGAACAACTGAGTACTTGTCTGTCTATGCGTGAGTAGTCCATGAAGAATTTTTTTAAACGCGTTTCATTTAGAAGGACTTCACCGATTTGATGACCAATTCGATTCTTTTCTAATTTACTCATTTCATCAGGTTTGTTGTATTAACAAATGCTAAAAACAATTTATTTTAAACCATCATTTTTGGAAACTATCTTAAACATTTCCCTTAAATGCGATTGGAAAACACTGGTAATTGAATCTTCTATATCAACACTAGACAGGAGACTTTCTATTCTATGACGTCCAATTCGAAACTCAATTTACACCGCATAGCATCACGATCATTGTATAAACAACAGAAAACAATGATAAGACCATTCTATAGGTAACGAAAACTGGACGTTTGCCGATAGCACCTCCGCTATCAAAGTACAAATTCGATTGAAACCAATTCGGTATAGTCGAAGATTTTTTCTATCGTTCTGAAAAACTGTAATCAACGTGAAAGTGATTATTCTTCACTTTCAATTCTGGATTCAGCATCCAGCATCTGTCCCTATCAAAAATCTCATCCCCAGTGTGCCTCTAACGCTCGTTTTGTGAACATCGTCGTCCGACTGATTAACACCTCTCTGATGCGCCCGGCAGTTCCTATTGTTGGCGAGCTTTATTTCGACTGTGATAATAACGGCGCTAAATTCCAACGGAGCGCTTCTCTGGCTGTGGACAACTAGGTTAACGTTAAACCAGGACAAAATTGAAATCAAAATGTTATCAATGCTGAAGAAGAAGATCGGAATTTCGGTAAAGGTCGTTCTACTGTGCGATAATGTCGTAATTTGAAATTAGTAACGCTTCGCTTGGCTGTTGGAAGATCCGTCCTCTTTCTGTGTTTTTTTTTCTGTGATAACAAAGCATGTACTAATTAACAACAGCTGATTAACTACTTTACTTCTACTATTTGCAAAACAGACGCATGTATTATTTTTTTTGTATTGGAAGCGTGCGAACAGCGGTAGGATATTACATCAATAATCGTTTACTGCACTAAAGTACAAACACTAACTGCTAGAGGCTAACAACATGAGTTGAGCTTTATTATATTTTTTTTTATTTTTTTGTTTGATCATCCTGGAAATCCGAAGAATTGTTTCCCGTCTGTAACACCTGTTACCCCTCTCACTATAGGGTTCTCGAAGGATGAGGAACGAACGAGAACCATTGCTAAGCGCATCGGACAACTCGCTGGATACGGCACACAATGAGCACCAGCACCTATTAGCGAGGCCGGATCTGCGCAGCTCCCCAGAGAATATGATCGTCGATGTGGGCAACGATACTGATAGCCTTTCACAGACAGCCGCCAGAGAGGATCCGGGTGCGGCCAAAGAGGGATATGAACCATCGTTGCACCGATCGTTGAAACATCCTACCAGCAATGCGGACACGATGATTCACTTGCTGAAGGGAAACATCGGAACGGGGATCCTAGCGATGCCCGATGCCTTCAAAAATGCCGGACTGTACGTGGGTCTGTTTGGAACGTTGTTGATGGGTGCGATCTGCACCCATTGTATGCACATGTTGGTCAAGTGTTCGCACGAACTGTGTCGACGGTTACAGCTTCCTTCGCTCAACTTTGCCGAGGTTTGTTCGCGATCGTTCGAAACGGGACCGGTAGGGTTGCGACGGTACTCGAGACTGGCAAGGATAGTCGTCAATTTGTTCCTGGTAATAACCCAGTTGGGCTTCTGCTGTGTGTATTTTGTGTTCGTGGCCGCAAATCTACGGGAAGTAGTCGGGTACTATTTCTTCGATCTAGACACGAGAATCTACCTACTGTTGCTGTTGGTTCCGATGGTGCTACTTAATCTGGTTAAAAACCTGAAGTTCCTGACACCGGTTTCATTGATAGCGGCTTGTCTCACTGTGGCAGGTATGTAGAGGAATAATTGGTGGGGTAATTGAAAGAGTATTGAATGTTTGTGTCATCCGTAGGTCTGGCGTGTACGTTCTACTACGTATTACAGGATTTGCCAAATACGCACACGGTGAAACCGTGGGCATCGTGGGCTCAACTGCCGCTCTATTTTGGAACAGCAGTGTATGCTTTCGAAGGAATTGGAATTGTTCTGCCGTTGGAAAACAATATGAAGAATCCGGAGGATTTTGGAGGATGGACTGGTGTGCTTAACACCGGAATGGTGATTGTTGCCTGTCTGTACACGGCAGTAGGCTTCTTCGGATATTTGAAATACGGCGAAGATGTCCAGGGAAGCATCACACTCAATCTACCCGGTGATCAATTGTAAGTATGATAGCGGCATTATGTCAGGACGGGAGAACTTTGAATAGGGTTTTTTCATGATGTTTTTAAAGCACTTCATTTTGGAACCATTGTAAAAGAGACAGTGTTGATAGAATTATACTCATATAATATCAATAATCAAAGCCTCATGTACGAGCTTACTCGCTTGCGCTTGTGCAAGGAGAGCATTGCGCTTGAGTTTTTTTGGGCAGAATTGCATCGTTTCGCTCACTTGCCGAAAAATAATGTCGTTGCAAAAGGCGTCAAAATCCAATCGAGGCGTATTTTATTTTTATATATGAATTTACTACCCATTGTTTTTAATGCTTTCAATTAACAAGAACATGCAGAAATCATGCTATGATGCAAATCGCGAGTCGAATCATAAACGATTCACTGGGCCATGAGTCTGGTGGGATTTGATTCGCCCTTGATTTCAACCACGCATGAGATTGGAGAATTTGAGTGTTTATTATTAAGACTAATGAGTTAAAATAGAGGAACGCAGTCAAGTTTAACTGTTTTGCCCACTGTATGTTTAGGTCATGATGTGACTTGAAGAAGTTGTTCGTTTCGTATCACAGCTAAACAACTTCATTTGTTATGCTTTCCTTTTTTTCTTGTCACAACTTATTAAGCTGTTTTATTGATAGGATCTTTCAAATTCCGTTTGCTAAAAACTGTGATTGTGATACAAAGAAGCTTCAAGACCCACTTTTGGGCCGTTTCTTATTTTTTATAGGATTTTTTTAAATTTTTTTGTGGATTATTTTAATGTAGTCTACTTGTACAAGGGTCTCAGAATTTTTTAAAACTTGTTTTACAAGCAGGGTAAATGGTTTTTATCATGAAAATAGGAAGAAAACTGTTCCGTTTTCCATCTCACTGAACATATATTCATCTCATCGCAAAACAATGAAATACAGCACCAATCTCGTCGCTTCTTTTTGCTAAAACGTGTGCTCACTGGTGAAAAAATCACAAAAATAAGTAACTAACCAAATTCCTTTTCATTGCTTTGTTTTTGATGGGATGGAAATAGGAGCTATGGGATAAAGTGCCGAACCGTTCCCCTAAATAGCTATAAAGTTCCATCAAATATGGCACACCATTTTTACCAAAAAATATAGAGAATTAAAAGTGAATTTTAGGCACCATCGATTAAAAAAATCCAAAAAGGAATCATCTTAGATTTTTTTTTTGATTGACAAAATTGGGTCGAAAACGTGATAAAATCGGAGGTACAGGGGTTAGACAAGAAGTTTGAGATAGGCAAAATTTTGCCGAAGTTCAAGTCAGCATAACTTTGCGTAGAATGATCCGATTAAGACCATTGGACGCGGAAACTCTTTTAGTATACTATCTCTATGCAAAACCTGAGGTGTTCCGGAGATGTTCCGGGTTTTCCGAGGGTACGTTCAAGATGCATTTTTTTTCACTGCTTGTCATTTTATATGACGTTTACTTTCATCTTGTTTTATGCTTTGTCCAGAAACTAGAAGTAATATGCCGACAAATGATGGCTGTAGATCGTGAGTCTATCAAAACTACGCAGAGATATGGCCATTTCCATAAAAACGGTCCCGGGAACATGATGAAATGATAACAGATCGAAATAATGCAAATATGAGTATCTAACTTCATGGCTTTGCGAGACGATGATTACAGAAACATTTCCAAAATGATAGTGTCCACTGCCACCCTTATAGCAGGTTCCAAGGGCCTTCCCGGAAGAGTCGGTTTTGGCACCATCTGGAACCATGCATAAATGGGTGTCAAAATTCATGTTTTCTCAAGACGATGAATATAGGATCTTTATTAAAGATATATTTTGAGGACTGTAAGACTCTCTGGCCAATTTGTAACAGGTTCCGGATGTTCTGCGAAAGTGATATTTATTCAGGGTGTATGGCCAATCCCGTACCGTTTTCACGAAAATGGCCATATCTCTGCGTATACCTTATGGATTTTGGATCTGCAGCCAGCTTTGGTCAGCATATTAGCTCTAGTTTCTGGGGAAAGCATAAAACAAGACGTCAGTAAACGTCACATAAAATGACAAGCAGAAGTAAAAATGCATTTTTAACAAACTCTCGGAAAACCCGGAACATCTCCGGTGGCCAAGGACCTATCTCAAGTTTTGCATGGGGAAGCATACTAGAAGAGTTTCCGCGTCCGATGGTCCCAATTTCATCGAAATCGGATTTTTCTACGCAAAGTTATGCTGATTTGAACTTCGATAAAATTTTGCCTATCTCAACCTTTTTGTCTAACCCCTGTAGACCAAATCGGGAGTGACAAAATCGGTAGTGACAAAATTGGGACATCACTGTATCACAAAACGGCTTCAAGGTCACTCGCGAATTATGGTTTATTGATTACGTTTTCAGAAATCATGTGTAATGATATGCTGCAAAAATAGTTTAAATACATTCAAAAGTAGAAACTATCCTGAAGTACTCAGTTTCTATGAATACTCCAGAGCATGTACAACATTTTGAAACATATTCTTTAAAAAACTATTTTTTTTTTTTGCTGAAAGTCTATAAAGACACAAAAAAAATATATAAAAAAACACTTTCTCAATTTTTTTGATGGGCCGCCCTGTTATTCGGTTCTATTTGATGCCCTGATGCTCTGGACAAAATTAGAGCCAAATCGGTCAACGTTTATGTGGAAAAATGTATGCAAAAACATCCAAAAAACAGTGATTTGCAGTTGGACGGCACAATTTACGATCAAGAACCATTCAGTTCTTGTAGAATTAATTACAGAATGTTATGCTGAAAACCGCGAGAAGATTAGAGTTTATTAGGCAAAGATATTAGCATTTTACTGGAGTGTTGTATGTGTGAATTTATTTCTTTTCAAAGGTAAAAGAAACGAAATTTTTCAAACCCCACTTCAGAGAAATGCTAATAACTTCGCCGGGCAAACTCTAATCTTCTCGCGGTTTTTTGCACAACATTCTATATTAAATTCTTCATGATCTGAATGAGCATCATAGTTCTTCATCGCAAATTGTGCCGTCAAACTGCATATCACTGTTTTTCGATGTTTCTGCATACATTTTTGCATATAAACTTCCAACGAGTTTAGCACCGCCTAAACGTTGACCGATTTGGCTGAAATTTTGTCCAGAGCATCAGGCCATCAAACAAATTGAAAAAAGTTTTTTTCCATACTAATTTGAGCCACCCTAACCTACATGCAGGTAGCGTGGTGGTGTGGCTAGAATGGGCGCCTCCATATGGCTATTATTGTTGATATGCTGGGTTCGAGTCCCACCGCCATACAATTTCTGTAATTGTTCTGCGATAATTCTCACGAAAAGTAAGTGAGAGGTAAAAGTGATGAAACGAAAAAGGAATTTCATCCAATTGGCAAGATTTTTGTTTATCCTCCAAGGCTATCTCCAGAGTAAAGATTGGTGAGTGAATGTTCCTCACTATAAACAACGAAATCAGATTCTCCCTGGGCCCGAAAAACGCTTGCTTTGGTTTCAACGAAAACAAAATTCGATACCCTGGTACCATGGGGCATCAAAATCCGTACACTTAAGAACCTCGGTATATGAAAAAGTTACTAGAAAATAGAAATCGAATGCAAAATCGAATTAAAGGATCAAAATCCGTACAGCTATTTTTTAACTAAATATTTAAATTGAAGCAGACTAATTGACTATACTATCACTGTAAGTAGTTCAATACGCACCTTGAGAAGCGATCCCTTTGGTTCGTATTCCGCTTATTTTATATAATGATTCTCAATAAGGGGCTGTCCATAAACCACGTAGACTCTTGAGGGGGGGGGGGTTTCGAAAAAGTCTACGATAGTCTACGAAGGGGGACGGGGGGTATACCAAAAGTCTACGTAGACTTTTTAATTTTATGTTTTTTAAAAGCTTTATAAAGTTTGATTTTTTTAGGATATTCCGGTTTTTTTTTTGCAAGACTTTACCGATATAATTTCTTGCATTTCTTCTTGAAAATTTAATGAATTTCACTAAAGTAAAAGTCTGAGCTACGGCTTAAAACTATCATGGATTTCACCACGAAATTCTTCTGTGTTGAGCAGGAAAATTCTCCAAAGTATTCTATAAAAAAAATCGATTTTTTTTTAAATCTTCACTTGGATTTTACTGCAGATTCTACTCACGGTGTGCCTGTGTCGGTTATTAACGAAAAAAATGTCCATCCATTCTGAGCTCGCCTTTCGAAAGATATAATAACCAAGCGATGATTCTGCTTTTATTAAATATGATAATAGTTGGTAACATAGAATATCGCGCTGAAACAATTTTGTCTTTCATGGGTACTGGGTAGTTTAGTAAGACTAGTAACCAACATTTAAACAACAATGTGCATCATTTGTTATCAGTTATACAACCATCATCCAGTTCGATTCAAGCAATGGTACGAAAACGAGCTCCATTTGGAAAAAAATGGGAAAGGCTAGATCACACGAGGAAAACCGCCTTTTCCGAGAACGGTAGACGGAAAAAGCATATATGCCCCACTTCGGAACGTCTCAACAATTTAACTGACTTGTTGAACTACGATGCATTTACTTCATAAATTAATGCATTTACTACATAAATTAACTGACACAGGGAATACTAGTATCCGACTTAGAACTAGAAGAGGGAAACCATCCCATTTCCATAAAGCCAGGTAAGAAAATGAGAGATTTTAAAAGACTGAAACTATTTAAGAAATATTTCACAGTCATGAGAAAAAAAACTATAATTCCATTCAATTCCACCAAATCGTATTACTTTTACATATACGTATTTCGACCTTAACTGTTCACACTTAGTTTTTATTTCTGCAGCTCGGCAAAAATCCGCACAGCCGTACGCCAACAAAATAAAACGCTGATATTCCGGCAAAAATGATGTTTGTTAGCTGATTTTTGGCAAATTATTTGCTGATTTTCAGCACTTTTGACAGAAATATCGGCAAAAAACATGTTTGCTGGGGCACAGCTGTGCGAATCTCGGTAAAAGTTGACCATTTTGCTGAGATCCCGGTTAAAAAAATTAAGTGTGTGAGGTCGTCTCGTAGACTCAAGTCGAGACACTGAAGACGACCTTACAAGTCAACATTTAGTTTATCATTGATATTAGAACAATATTATCTCTAACATCCTGTGTTATTTATTTGTTTCTATTATTCAAAGAATAGGTTTTAGGTTATAGTTGGTTCAGGTTACAAATTGCATATTTGATGATAATTTATTTGGATGTAATCAGGAGGAAATTCACGGTATATATGGTTGCATATTAGTGAAATATCGAACGCAAAAATCATTAAATTTGTATGTGCTTTAACTTTCGATTCCCAAGATGAAATATTTTGAAATTATCATAGCAGACGCCTGGTTATTATATCTTTCGAAAGCCGAGTTCAGAATGGATGGACATTTTTTTCGTTAATAACCGTCATAGGCACACCGTATACTAGAATTTCGTTTGATTTTCGGCAGGAACTACTTTGCAAACTATGGAAATTATTTCGTACTTCAACGGATTTTTTTTTGGAATTTACAAATTAACAAAATTATTCGAAATGCCCGTGGAAAATTCTTCTTCGTAAATTTCTTCGGCAGTTCTAATGTAAATTCTGTGGAATTATCGATGGAAAATTTTCGAAATTTCTAAATAAATTGTTGAAAACTTCCACGAGAAATTATTTGAATTTCCCACCATAAAAAAAAATATTTGCAATTTTTGTAAAAAAGCCTTTCTATTTTTTATGAAAATTTATTCGATTTTTTTACGAGAAATTCACAAAAAGTTCAACTGAAAATTCTCCAAAAATTTTCACCGAAAATTATTCAGAAAATATTTTTTGAAATGCCCATAAGATGTATTTAAATTTCCTCGAGAAATTGCTCCAAATTTGCAAGAAAAATTAAAAAATATCGTAGGAAACCATTCTAAATTTCCACGGGAAATATATCGGAATGTCCGTTTAAACTAAAAATTACATCGGGAAATAATTCTAAATTTCCACGGAAAATTACTCGGGTTTTTTAGCGGAAATTTGGAATTTAAGTAGAAGAAAAATCTTGGGATTTCAACAGATGATTATTCAGCGGGATATTGCATGGAATTTTCAAGAAAAGCATCGGAATTATCACGGAGAGTTCTTTGGAGTATTCCAAGGTTATCAATTGGGAAATTTTACGAAATTTCCACGCAAAACTTATTGGAATGTAGACTTGACATTCTCGAAATTTTTCTAAATTCTGAAAATTCACGATTTTCACTATTTTGACCCGGCGTTAAAAATTATAGGTCAGATGCGTGACAGATTTTATCAGTGGCGCGCCGATGCAAAAATGTCGGCGATGGTGGTGCACAGCACAGCTCGAGGAGGAATTGAATTCAACAGTAATTAAATTAATTGGCTTTGAGATTTAATTTTAGGAGTTATGGACAGTGAATTAAATTTGATTTCGTTGAAATTTGATTTTTGTTTTATTGGATTATGTTCAGTGTGATTTTGTTAAGTTTGAAATTCGAATTTTGTTGTAATATTTACATGGAAATGGAATTCAATAGCTGAATTGCTTAAAACGTGGTTGATTTCCATATTTTTCCAATAACATATGATGTTTTGTAAAATTTGGTAAAGTCTACTTGGACATCATGAGGGGGAGGGAGGGGTTTTGAAAAAGTCTACGAAAGTATGTTAGGGGGGACGGGGGGGTTTGAAAAAGTGAAATTTCGGTCTACGTGGTTTGTTACTTTTGGTGAAATTATGCTCTACCCGCAACAAAATGGCGGCAGAAACTCCGCGTTTGGTAGGTGGCGATTTATTTTTGCTTTTTATTGTTTTAATTTCAAAGGCTACTTTCCATTTCAATGCCCTAAAAGCTTACTGTCAATTATCTGAACAGGATAAGATAAATTATTTCTAATTCAATTAGCTTTAAGTCCCTTTAATTTATTGACATCTCATAAGGTGGACGGATTTCGGTCCCACAATTAATTTTTCAAAGTTTGCAGTACCTGCATAAAACTAAAAAAATCTACGCTGCTTTTCAAATTTCTTTTTCTTCATATATCTTCGATCCAAAATTAAAATAAGGCGGATAAATTTTTTGCCTTTCGCGTATTATACTAAGTATGCATAAAGGCTATAGGATCACTCCAAAAGGTTGCTTGGTGGGTAGACAGGTTCCGCAGTGCTCCCACAGGGTAAAGGGTCACTTTTTTATGCAATCTGATACCCATCTTGCAACGTCTCAAACTCCATGATTTTGCGAAACATTCTCAATAGAGTCTATTTGTAGGTACTTGCGTGGTGTTGGTCAGGTTCCGAGGCATTCCAGAAACCTGGTACCACCGTGAAAGTGGCCACTTTTTCGTGTGATCTGAAATCCACCTCATGACGTCTCAAACTTCGTGGTTTTACGAGACATGTTCAATAGAGATTATTTCAAGATACCTGAGTGGTGTTAGTCATGTTCCGTGGCATTCCGTGAATCTGATACATTCTGAAACCCATCTTGTATCGTATAAAACTTCACGATTTCACAAAACATGATCAATTAAGCATGTTTCAAAACAATTGGAATTTTATGGGCTAAGATTCGGAAAATTTAGTTTTATTCGACTACATTGAATAATACCTGCCTTCCAAAAGAATCAGACTTGTATCAATGGGGACTGATATGCTCCAAAAATAGTTCAAATGCATCCAAAATAAGAAACTATCCGGAAGTACTCAGTTCCTCATATTTTTTTTAAAACTTTATTTTCGTGATTTTTTATCCTAATTATAATAAGTTCATCACGTCATTTTGATAAGAAAATTATTTTGAGCTTTTTAGTGGAATGTTTTTCACCTGTCATAAGACGAGTTTATACAATCCCATTGAATTCCACCACTTAATTGTATCTCGACAGATACGTATTTCGACCTCAACAGTAAGGCCGTCTTCAGTGTCTCGTAGTCAAGTACGAGACACTGAAGACGGCCTTACTTTTGAGGTCGAAATACGTATCTGTCAAGATACAATTAAGTGGTGGAATTCAATGGGATTGTATAAACTCGTCTTATGACAGGTCATCACGTCAGTTTCTCAAAATACTCCAGAGCATGTACAACATTTTGGAGCTTTGCAACATATTCTCTAAAAAAATAAATATATTTTTGAAATCCTTCGATGCGATGCGAGGTAGGTTTCAGATCACATGAAAGGGTCTCCAACTTGGAACAATTAGTTGCTAAGATTACCGTGAAGAGAGTTGTGTCACACGTTGTTGTTTCTCACGTTTCTTGTGAAATTTGAGACGTTGCAAGATGGGTTTCAGATCACATCAAAAAGTGGCTACTTTCAGCAATGTCATTCGGTATGACAAAAAAACATAGCCCACTCTATTCCGAAACCATGTGGCCAATGGAAATCCTCTTCCCAGTTTTCCTAACCGGTTCGTTTGATGAGTGAATCGTCAAAATCGGTTAAGAACCAAAGAAGTTAATACACATACACTCCAACTTCTTTTTACGTCACTTATTGGAAGGATATAAACATAATTTTTAGGGGCCCTCCTTAGTCGTGTGGTAAGATGCGCGGCTTAAAAGCAAAACCATGCTGAGAGTGGGTGCTTTCGATTCCCGGTGCTGGTCAAGGCATTTTTCGGTCGGAAATTGTATCGACTTCCCTGGGCATAAAGTACGGTGTTATCCTCATGATTAACTTTAGAAACCTCGCAGTTAATAACTGTGGAAGTGCTCAATGTAGCAGCGAAGCGGCAATGTCCCAGTAAGATGTAATGTCAATGAAGATGAAGAAAAAGATTTTTTGCATAGATTACTTGTTTTTCACTTAATTCATTGATTTGTTGATTTCCTCAATGTTTAGGAGCGGATCAGTTATTGAATACATGTCCCGTTTGGTTCTACATCAAATAGGGCATGAGCCATTTTTAGAAAGGGATAACATGTTACGCATTTGGACCTCGTCTATTCTCCACAAAATTCTGGAATGGAACAAATCCTGAAGATACAAAACAACTACTTAGTTTTTTGGTTTCCTAAGCGCCGTAAAATGATGTGACCATACAAAATTAAAAAAAAGTGCCGTTAAAGACGTTTGAGTGTATTCTAATCTAAGTAAATTCTGAGATGGTGGAATACAGGATAGGTCTATATTCCTACATCCAAATTCAGTTAAAAAAGAGTTCCGCTAAAACTTAACCTAACGCACCAAGCGGTTCAAACTGGCTTGTAATTCTTAGTTCGTAAAAGGAAAACAGAAACCATTTCATATCAATTCATTCGTACATTTGTTGTAGAAAGAAAATTATTTTGAGCTTTTTAGTGGAATGTGTTCACTTGTCATAAGACGAGTTCGTACTATCCCATTTAATTTCACCACTTGATGTGGTTGTGGTGGAATTAAATGGAATAGTACGAGGTCGTGTAAGACAAGTATGCTTAGAAGTCTAATCACCCCCTCTTAACTCCCCCAGAATCGCCCAACTGGTCCGCGTTATGATGGCCCTGGCCATCTTCTTCTCCTACGGGTTGCAATTCTACGTGCCAATCTCGATTCTGACCCCACCGATGCGACGACGTTTCGACTCCCAGCAGGCCCAACTGATCGGTGAGTATCTGCTGCGTGTCGGGATGGTCGTGCTGACCTTCCTGCTGGCGGCCATGATTCCCAATTTGGGGGCCGTCATCTCGCTGGTCGGTGCAGTCAGCAGTTCCACGCTGGCTCTGATCTTCCCGCCGTTGATCGAGATTGTGACCTTCTGGCCGGACAAGCTCGGCCGGCATTACTGGATCCTGTGGAAGGACATTGGCATTATGGCGTTCGGTATCTGCGGGTTCGTGTTCGGAACATACACCAGCGTGGCGCAGATCATCAATCCGGATTTGCACTGAGGCGGGGGTGGCATACGTGAGAGGAAACGCGTAACACGGATTGATTTCTAAGCTTTTTATGCAATACAAGAACATCTGAAAACATACAACAAATAATAAATTTAAATATACAGGAAATTAGGAAACAAGCAAAAAGATGAAACATTAAAAGATCTTAAACACCGACGGGGTGTGTGATTTAATTACAACAAGGTTTTAGTTTTAACCGTATGATAGCCATCGATTAGGTTAAGATTATGAACGGAGCGAAGTATAATTCTGAAGCACGAGGTAAATTATAGTTTGTAGAGAAAGACGGGATCCCAAGAACAATGTCGAGTGTATGGTTATGTGGTTACTGTAATTGTGGAACTATATATTGTGGAGTTGTGTTAACATTTGAGTGTTTCAAAGGCCAAATAGTATCTACTCTAGCGGCAGTAATTGCGTAAAATGAATAAAAAGTTCTGTTCATTTGTTTATCAGTAGATTGTAAGAACTGTGCGAATAGTAAAAAGTGCATTTTTTGTAATTACTAGATCCATTTAATGTAATTTACCTTCAAATATATGTTTCCTGTAATGGCCAAATTTGTTTCTTCAATGAGGCTTAAATGGAGAGGCGAACTCATAAACGTGAATAGTTCTTTTTCTTTCGATAAACATTTCCAGGGTGAATACTCGAACATGCTATTCAAATTGAAGGCCTACAATGGTTTTGTTGCAAATGCCAATACAGCACCTCTTGTTTAGAACATGAAACATTAAATTGTTTTAAAATAAGAATTAAAGTGAGTGGAAACTGTTCGTTTTCGTTATAACCATTTTTATTTATTGTACATGTGATTGAAAAGCGTCGTAATAATAGGTCGTCGTTGCTGAATTTAGACTATCACAGGTATACAATCCATAAACTGGTTAATCAATCTCAAAATAGCAAATCGTCAAGACTCAGCCAGTAATTTTTGTCATAAAAATCGTTAAAAGTGTGGAAAAAGTGCTATACTATTTTTCTTTAGAAATGCCATTGTAGTCGCTTTTGTATTACTGATTATTTGAAACGCACGTTCGTCTCTTGAGCCTTTTCAAATTATCCTAACGCAAAAAGTAACTAGCCAGAAAGACCGCAAACGTAATTACCAGCTACGTTCTTCTATACTAGTTCCACAATCTGATCCTAGATCAGAGTGATAATAGCCCCTAGATTGTATGTATGTTAAGTGACGCATTAGCTCCTACACGTAACGGTACGTTACTCTTCCGATAAACTTCTAGCTCGACAATAATCTATATTAAGGTATCAGCATTAAATATGATTATTAAGGTATTAGCCAATGGAAATTGAAAGCGGACGCTATTGTTGTTTAAATTCGTTTTGTTAAGTTTCCAAATCTATCCTCCACTGACTGTTTCTTCTCTACTTACTGAACTCCATTCTACCGATAAGCTAATTTGCAACCGTCTTTATTGCATGTATGATGAATGACAAATTTGAGAGGTACAGACGAATCGGTTATATACAATCAAATATGTATATAAAAAGACAATGAGAGAGAAAATATCCTTTGATGCAAAATCAAAACTAGTGAATCTGTTATCAATATCATATTATATCTTCTCATCTTGTTTTAGTTCTATCTAATACATTTATTTCACATTTGTTGATCAAGCGAAGACAATAAAGGATCGCACTAGCTGTTCTATCGATCTATTCACTATCTAATCCTTTTGATCATCGTTTTAATTTTGGACGTGTGATATATAGGTTAAAAGCAGTGAAATAATGAATTACAACATGCACTAAGTAGTTTGTTCTTTTGGTAGCAAAATAAATTACTCCAAAGCCGGATGACATTCCACAAATGGAACAAAGTTTGATATAATTCAGGAAATAAAGCTCAAATTGGGGATGTGTATATCGCGTCCTTTCCCATCACATACAGCTACCAGCATACATCCTTATCCGATATAAGTGTGTTCAATGTTTTTTGTGTTATCAATCTGCAAAATAAACGGTAAAGATTATTGAACAGACATGACAAGCAGCATAAATTGCCCCATTTGACACTAGTATTTAATGGTAATGAACCTACGCTGAATAAATAACCAAGCCGACTAAAAGCAACTAAAGGATAATAATTTATACAATACCAAAAGATTAGAGGGAATTGACATAAAAAGGAATTCATAATATTTTACTAACACCAGAATTTGGTTACTCTTTTAAAACATACCGACATCCAAAATCGTGTCTTACCTCATGATATGGGTAGGGATTGCCGAAGTATACATCACACACAGGATATTCGGTCCGTCCAGCAGCGCGTGGCATTTGTGATAATCCGAACACCAATATTGTTCCAGGTTCATAATTTTATCGCCATCTCTAAACAGATCCTCCATCGCATCAACTGACTGGTGGAAAAAGGTCCGCAAAATATCCAACCGATGATTCCCAGAGAGCGTTCTCTTTCCAGTGCTTGTCAAGTGAACGTTTCTCGACATAACATACTTCGAATGTTCCTTATTAACGAGCAAAAATCCTAAAATGCTCGAGTCCAACTCAACCGTTGCCGGATAGTTCTTCGGGAAGTTCTGCTCCGCCGTAATCAACAGATCGATTTCATTCATCCAAAACTGCTGACTCATTGTTTGCAGCTTGTCGTATGGAGGCTCAGCTCCGCAGAGCGCACAAATACTCACACCTTGTGTAATCGGTATACTTATGAACCGATACGCAATACCAGGGCTTTTCTTCGGGAGAAACACCGGCACATCCTGCTGGATAGTGCTGGAAGCGTTCAGGAGAACCATCAACAATTTCCTATCCACAATATCCAAGTCCCACCATCCTTCAGTTCCACACGCAACTTTCTGTCGCACCAAAATTGAACAAAACGGAGACCCGATTTGTACACTGAACTCGTTCAGCTTGACCAGCATGGCCATACTCTCCGGACACAGTACGGCTTCATTATACCGGAAGAAGTCGCTTTCGACCACCTCCAACAGTTGGTCGATAAGTGTGTAACAGTTTTTCAGCTCCCGCTTGAAGCGATCGATATTCTTAATCTTCTTTATGGCGGCGATCCCCACGCAGAACACCATCGAGTAATAGGAAAAGTCCATCAGATTGCGCAGCACCTTCTCCGTGATCCCCTTGGCGATGCCGATCATCATAAGTGTGGCGTCGTATTCCTTCCATATGATCATTCCCTCCTCTAAATACGTTATCGACAGATCGACGTTCTGCGATTTGCAGAACATGTGCACTCCATTCAAGGAGGCGATCGTCGAAAAGGGCAGCTGAAACGAATGAAGCCTTGGTCTAAAATTGGAATCGTTTTCGCAAACTTTACTCAACTACTAACCCATTTCCAGCTGTGGTTGCCCTAAACCTGAACCCAGATTTGTTTATTTAGAAGAACCAGCACCTTTGATTAGTATAGAGGAAATTAGGCTCATATCAAAAACATGTCTATTGCTATGTGTTATTCAGATGAAGATTGTATCTCAAACACTCGGCTGCATAAACTTACATTCTCGCTATCACCCTTCTTCTTAGAATAGATTGGAACGCCGCCATCAGATGTAAGACACATCAAATGGATCGACATGATTCACAGTTCCTCGAAAATTTCTTTCGCGTTTAGTTAATTACAAACATTCGATTGAAATAATTATGTTTTATATTTCGATTTCCTAAATAGAAACTTGTATAGGAAACCTGTTGTTGCCGTCTTGTTTGGGGTTTTGTTTTGCTTTCTATTCGCACCTGATGTAGTCGGCAGGTGATCTTTTCCAGGTAGAACTAGAAACGTTCAGCCTCGTATCAACCAGGATTGCTATGGGTCAGTATCAGTTTATTTGCTAAATAATTTAATTTACGTTTCAAACAAATAGTAGTTTGTGCAACTAGTTGATTTTTATAGTACGAGTTGTACGTTTATCCAGCGAGGCTTAGAGAGTTGGATAAATACTAAGAGTGCTGAAAAAATCGAATTTTGCAACGTGTTGCAACTTGACAAACAATGAGATTTGATAAATTAAATCTTCATCAAATTTTGCTGTCTAATTTACTCCACATGATCATTCTTGCGAATAAATCAAGTTGATGCAAAGAACTATCCGATTCCATGTTATCGTGCCACATTACATAGCTCTACAAACCATGAAGCGATAGATGAACTTGGATTTTGGAAAATTTTGATGTCATATCCATCATATAATTTCATTTAATAAGCGAGTTTCCCGCAGTTGTCAACACAGGCTCTAGGCTTTGATTTTGCAAGCAGTCAAGTTGGACCATCTCCTCAACAACTAGCTGGTCATTAAGGAGTTGCCAAATTTCTCGGGTGATCCAATCGATTGGGAGCTTTTCATTAGCAGCTTTCAACATTCAACAAATGCTTGCGGATACACTAACGCAGAAAACCTTCTGCGTTTGCAGCGTAGTTTGAAAGGAAGTGCAAAGGATTCCGTAAGCAGATTTTTACTTCATCCGTCGACAGTGCCTCAAGTCGTGTCCACTCTACAGCAGTTGTTCGGCCGCCCGAAGAAAATCGTCAACAATATGATCGCAAAGGTTCGGGCAACCTCTCCTCCAAAGCCCGATCGGATGGATACTCTAGTCAGCTTTGGATTGGTAGTACAACATTTGTGCGGACACTTAAGAGCAGTTGGGCTTGAACAACATCTGTCAAACCCGATCCTACTCCAGGAGCTTGTTGAAAAGTTGCCAGCCACGGTGAAGTTCAGCTGGGGCTCTCTACCAGGAACAAGTTCCGGTGGTGGATTTGAATGTGTTCAGTGCATACATGGCAAGAATATCTTGAAGAGAATTACATGTGTCGACTAGACACAGAGAGAATCGTCTGGAAGAAACGGAGAAGTCTAAAACTCATGCCGGAATGCATAAAGTAAGGGATTGTGGTTTGAGCAATGCCAAATCAAGTGCTATCTGCCGTGTCGAGGATCACCAAATAGGAAATTGTACGTCATTCAAGGGGCTAGATTTGGATGGCCGATGGAAAGCGGTAAAAGTGAATAAACTTTGTGCTCGGTGCCTTACATCACATACGAGGTGGCCGTGTGCGGGATAAATGATTGTCTGATACGTCATCACCGTTTGCTGCATTTTGAGCCACCTGGACCTGAAACGTCTAAAACAACGAATGCGGTGTTTGCTGTACATCGTCATTTATCATCATCCACACTATTTAGAATTCTTCCTGTCACACTATTCGGACCAAAGGGACAACTCGATACTTACGCATTCCAGGACGACGGATCATCGGTGACGCTCGTGGAGCGTTCAGTAGCAGATGCCCTCGGAGTAAGCGGAGCATTGGAATCATTGCGAATCGAGTGGACATTAACAAGACATTTGTCACAATGGATATATCTGGAAAAGAAGGAAGCAAGCGGTACAAAGCATCAGAAGTATACTGCCGCTAACCGCAAGTCAGACTTATCTGTATACGGACGCCATATCCAGATAAGTCTGACTTGCGGTTAGCGGCAGTATACACAGTTGAAAACCTTGGTTTGTCGAGCCAGACTACTGACTACGCCGAGCTTACATCACGATATACCCACCTCAGTAAACTTCCCGTAAAATGCTTCAAGTCTGCTGTTCCGCAAATACTGATCGGCCAAAGCAATGCTCACTTACTCGCTACCTTGAAGCTGCGAGAGGGGAAATGGAACGAGCCGATTGCAACGAAGACAAGAATCGGATGGGCAGTGTGCCGCAGCCTGCGGAAACAATCAACGGGCACGTTGCACAAACAGTTTCACATGCTTGGTCCAGCTATCGTGGACCTTCATGAGTGCGTCCGTCACTTTTTCGACGTCGAGAGTTTGGGTGTGGCCATCGTGCCAAATGTGAAAGGCGTAGACGAGCAGCGTGTTTATAATATTTTGGAGGCAACAACGCGCCGAACGAACGGAGAAAAGTACGAAACGGGATTGCTCTGGAAACATGACTACGTTGAATTCCCGAACAGTCGACCGATGGCCGAACGACGCTTCAAAAGCCTAGAAAAGCGTTTAGCACGAAGTCCAGAGCTTTATGACAGCGTTCGCCGGCAAATTTCCGAATTTAAGTCTAAAGGTTACATACATGTAGCATCTGAAGAAGAAATCAAATCATTTGATCTGAGGCGTATGTGGTTCTGTGGGCCCTCCTTAGCCGTGCGGTAAGACGCGTGGCTATAGCCACAAAGCTATAGCCACAAAGCAAGACCATGCTGGCTGGGTTCAATTCCCGGTGCCGGTCTAAACAATTTTCGGATTGGAAATTGTCTCGACTTCCCTGGGCATAAAAGTATCATCGTGCTAGCCTCATGATATACGAATGCAAAAATGGTAACCTGGCTAAGAAACCTCGCAGTTAATAACTGTGGAAGTGCTTAATGAACACTAAGCTGCGAGGCGGCTCTGTCCCAGTGTGGGAATGTAATGCCAATAAGAAGAAGTATGTGGCTCTTGCCAATCGTTCTTAATGACAAGAAGCCAGGAAAAGTTAGAATTATCTGGGACGCAGCGGCGAAAGTGGACGGCTTCTATGCTGCTCAAAGGTCCGGATCTCCTAACGCCATTATTGCCTTACCGAGAACGCCAAGTGGAAGTTTCAGCGGATATTAAAGAAATGTTCCTTCAAATTTTAATCCGCGAATCTGCGTGTCGAGGTTCGTTTGATCCGGAAACGCTGCATGTGGTGCCGCGTATATAAGGCCGCTCCAGTTACTTAGAAAATGGGACCTCTTCCAGCGATAAGAATGAAACCGGTTCCTATTTGGTAAAAGTGCGAAGGAGCGTGGCTAAACGATGGGTATGCTTATTTACTTGTCTAACGATAAGGGCTATACACCTTGCAGTGATGAACTTAATTTTAAAATTAAAAAATCACTTAAATAAAGATTCAAAATAAAAAGAGCTGTACACATTGAGGTGTCACTTTTAAGTTTAATTTCAGTTTATTTCTCCAATTGAGGCAGACCCTAAGTTACTTGTTATAACATGTTATGTGAACTTGAGGTAGTATGACGTGTTTAAACTCACAAAAGATTGATGATGACGTAGTCACTTAATTTAACCTAATGAGTTGGTATGGATATTGCAATTGTTATCTAAATAATTGAGGGTATGATTATAATTTCTATTAAAGTTATTAAATTTTTAACTTATGGATTGCTATAAATTGATGAATTCAGCCAATCTATCTACTAAACTAGCAAAAAGCTGCACAATTAACAATTCAATATAAGTCATGTTATCGTATTCTTGTATCAATATCATAACTTTTAGGTCAACCAGCTCAAGCGAAAGATTCAACTTTTGTATAAAATACCCCCTGTCTGAAAATTATCTTGAAAAAAGTTCAAGCGGAAGCTTTTTTTGCAAACGATAGAGCTTTATTAACTCCTAGTACGAGTATTGTTCGTAAACATTGAAGCCTTCCAACCAACACATTCTCAAATTGCCCCGTTATTCTACTGAGGCGCACCAACACATTTACTAATTTATGTTCATTCATCCTGTTTTGTTTCAGCATATTCTACACACTGTACACGAACATGCCCCGAACACTCGCTTCGGCGGCGGATACGATGAATGGAAGCGAAGCTGTGGTGAAATTGGTAGCGTTTGGTGAATTGCGGTGCTTTTCGTTCGTCGAACACAGTCGATGCGTAGCAAGAAATCATTCGTAGTTGAGATTGGGTCGCGAACGGACGGCTTTTTGTTGCTCGTCGCCTGCGATAATCGAGGGCACAGGTTTAGTGTTTGTGTATTGTGTATCCTTTTCCTTTGTGGATCATCTTGTGGGTGGTTGTTGTTTTGTGACTAAGTGCTGCATCGAAACTGTGCTGCAATTTTTTGCTCGAAATGAAAGTGTGAAATCAATAGTCGAAAATTTATTACCGCTCAGAACAAAACATGAGTGTTAAAAGCAACCCCAAGCCCAGTGCGTGCAATCAAACACAAAAGAAAGCTTAGAAGTGGTTGTGCTGTTATTATTGTTGCTCCTCTTGCTGCTCGAAATTCGTTCTGTTCTGATGGAGTTGGAGTAATAATTGTTGAACGCTCGTTTGGATTGATGCGAGAGCTCCGGAAATCCTGTTGTTTGATGAAATCGAATGATTGTAAATTATACTGTTCAAAATTAGAAGCATATTAAACCTCTAAAGTTGTTCGAATTGTGCAAATGAAGAATCGTATCACATTGTATGTATAGGGTTCATGCGACGATGATTTTAGAAAATCGTAGCCTATTGTGCATTTCATGAATATTGATTATCCTGTGCCGTGCATAGCTATTTTGCAGTTTTCACTTTGAGTGTTTCACATGAGTGCTGCTGGTACGGAAGAGAGTGGAGTTTTTGGTACCGCTTTAACGTTATTCGCGACTGTTGGAATTGAATGTGTCCACAAGAATCCACAAACAAGAAACAGCGAAGCGTGACACCCATACCAGCGTAACTGGCAACAGTCAATGGATAACATCGCAATACAAGCGCGAAAACCAGTGATGGATCGACTGTGGTGAATTCTTGGATTGCAGCAGTGGACTCCACTAGCGCAGTGGCAATGTGTTGACGACGAAGTAGGGATGTAGTCAGAATAACAATAATAACAGAAAACTTGTTGCGTCCGTTCGGTAAACGGCATATGGTTGGTGCGTGTAAACTAATGCGACCAGAACGTGCGCTAATATACAACTGCAAATACCAATACTGGCTTAAACGATTTGTATTTTGATTTTTTGTTGTTCCAATGCCTAAATATACAGAATATCAAACAGTGAATAAAACCGAAGAAATTTAGGAAGAAAATAAGTGATATCCGAATGGGTAATAAGCAGAGGTTGTAAATTACTGACCACAGCAACAACTATGCAAATTGGATTACTTAATGGTATTTACCTTGGTTCGTCTATTTTAGTGAAGAAGGGAAAACAGCACGTTGGTTAAATTCGAATGTGACATCGGGCCCGCTAAACCATTTAAGGTGTGCAAAGTTCCGTGAAATTGTGTATGCTGGTGCATGGGAACTCGGTGAAAAACAAGAAGAAATAATTACCAGCGAAAAAAAAACGACACCGGATATTGGAACGTGAGTTAAGTGACGACGGACGACGGTGAAGAAGCAGAGCATAAGTGACCGCCCCAGGACAAAATTATACTACGGTGTGGGAACAGCATAAACGTACAGGAAACCGACTTTTGAATCGTCACACAACAGGACACTAGGAGCTACAACCTGGCTCTTTTTTGCGTGCCGGTGAAGCAACGCTTGCCCTCTGATTCATCTGATGTGAATGTAAGTTAATTAAGGGATTATGTTTATGTGGGTTCGGATTCTCTAGCTAACTTTTTTGTTGCCAGAAACTGGACTTGATGTGGAACAGCAATTGACATTTGATTGAGGAAACAAATTTAATAGAAATTGAGCTCGTGTTCGAAATTATTTCACCCTTCCGTCGTAATTTGTTGTGGAAAATGTTGTTGACCAGTAAATAATTAACTTCGCCATTAACTTATCATTATCTTTCAAAAGTTTGCTACTAAATCAAAATAAATATACTACGAAGCACTGAAATGACCTTAATGAAGTCGACTTTTACGTACGTATCCAGTAAATCAAAACCGCGTAAATTCTAAAATCTGCAATATCTGCATAGAAAATAACTTATTTGAAAATCGTTTTCTTGCTGTTTTCACAGACTATTTTGAATAACCGCGTAAAATAACTTGCACTCGTCTCATTTCCCGACTTGAACTCAAATTGAACTTTAAAGTAAAAGTTCTTAAATTAGCAAATTACTTTAAATTAAATTTATTACGGTAAATGAGACAAAGCCTTGTTAAAAATAGTCGCGTAAAAAATGGAAAATAAGCTCGTTTTATGGCTCGTTTTCTATTGAACTTGGGCCTGATCAATAAAGTTTGTTGGACATTCATGTCCAAAATACTAAAACATAACAATTCTACTCGGATTTCCTTGTAAAGAGATTCTCAAAACGCACGAAGTTTCAAGATTTCTCGTCAAATCATCTTGTAATTTGTGTTTTTGTTCTTTCTAATGACAATGTACAAGATTTATTGGGTAGGTCAACTAGGATTTTTTTATTCCAGAACTTCCTCTCAAACGTTCGTTTCGTCAACGTTCGAGTTTGAGATGTTCAGGTTTTACTTCTTTTAATTCACATGTCAACCGTAAAACACTACTTAAAAATCTTAAAGTTGTGAACCTCATATTTGAAACAACCTTAAGTCATGTTAAAATTTTGAAATGTTCTTATTTGAACTTGTTCAAAACATATAGTGTTTCAACTCCAAGCCAAATGTGAGTGCGATCAAATCCATATCCGAGCCGAAAAATGTTTAATTCTCCAAACCTGAATACGTTTAAATTGAAGGGTTACAGAGTATCAAACCCGAAACCCGACCTTCTATGGATTTGTTGTCGCGTCAAGTACAAGACACCGAAGACGGTTGGGGTCTCTAAATACGTATCCTTGAAGTAACAATCAAGTTGTGGAATAGAATAGAATGCTGCAAACGTCTTATGACAAATTCATCCCTGATTATGATATCCAAAAAATCAAGTACCCAGTAGTAACAGCTTACTCCAAATTCTATTGAAAATTGTATATGACTTAAAAGCAATTACAGATTTTGATCTAAGTTTCTCTGAAGCAAAGCCAATGTGTAACAGTGAGTTTAAAGCTATTTGTTAATTGCTCTGTATTTGAATATTTGATAAAGGAATAAATCTGCAGGCTGATCTATTTTGCAACAACTTCCAGCTGGATCGTAAATGCTTAATTTGTTAAACATTTATTAAACTTAAATTAGCCCCATTCGACTTTGTGCTCATAATCAATTTGCATCAATTTACCCAACGCCAGTCCACACGTATATGTTTTTTCCATACCATCAACTACAACCGTCATTCAGTGATTCGAATTGAATTATGCATTTCTCTTTTTTGCCAGCTGATACTTTGCGTCAGTTTTAGATGCCATTTTTTTACAAATGCGGAACAATTTAATTCGATTAGATTGTTTCAAAGCATCAAGGTGAAGGTTGCTGCTATTTAGGCAATTATTCGGAGCTGTTTTTGTTGGATATCGAATTTTGCATTCTGGCTCATTGTTTCACGTCGAATGTTTTCGACAAAGCTGTCGTTTTTTTTTTCAAATGATTTACGGCACGTTCCACGCCGTTGCAACCCTTTCAGTTATAAATAATAAATCCGCCGGAATGGCGAACATGGCTTTTGAAAGTGAATCGTGTTATACCGCTCTATCGGAAGAGGTGGTGCCATCACCATCGATAACGAATGCAAAATTCATCCAAGTGTGTCCGAGCTATGGCGCACTGATTTTTGCTTTCATCCGAATTCCAACCGTACCAGAGATTCCCAATCAAGATGTCTAGAGCGCCCCTTCGGCACTGCCCCACGGCTAGGCGGTGCTTGCTGGGACGAGACCGCTGAAAAGATGCAGTCGCAGTGAAACTACACAATCATTCATCGCGAGCAATGCACTTTCGAATGGGGAGCGATGAGTCCGTGCGGACATCATCTCAGCCTTAATTAAGGGAGCGAAGATGCCCATTTCGAAAGTGCGCACATACTTGACGCGTCCGTCCTGAGCGATACGGATCTTGATTGATTCGGTTTCTTGAATACTATTTTTATTTGACTGATAAAACTTTCATTCGAGTCAATTCAGATGAAATGCGTTTATGCATTTACCACAATATAATGCTGGTATGCTTCCACTCATAGATACACCATCTCTTGGTGTGCTGAAAGGACAATGACTCGCACAAACCTGGAACGTGCAGCATACTCTCGTACCATCCACATTGAAAATCTAGTTCAATATGCTTAATGGATGTTACCGCGTGGAAAAAAGTATGGAATGATTCACATACCTACTTCTTGAATGAACTGTTCTTACTTTTCATTTCGTGCTTCTACAGATGGACTCAATCTGACCATTTATACTCGAAAGATTATACTAAAACAAGTGCCCGATAAAAACAACTGTCAGGGGTTTCTAACTGATCAATACACCTTTCCTGTTATACAGAAAAGGGTAATATCACAGCCACTGAATAAAACTCCGTGTAGCTGTCTAGTCGGTAACCGGTCAACCGGGAAACGAAAGGGAAATAGATGACATGGCATTATTTTTCTCATCGAGTTCGTATTATGGGCTGATAGTGTGATAACAGTGCCAAGAGAGCCTCCGCATGGATTGCAGTAGCAACTAACCAAAGGCGGATGGTGGCAGACGACACGATTGTAGGAACGCCTCTGACTGGTTGCAGTTGGCGTAGCGCCAGACATTGCACTCAATTCATGTCAGACAGAGTTCCGGTCCATAGTTGCGTTGGAAATATGAACTTATCGAGGAAAGCTTTTATAAATGTAGTTTATCATTATCAGCGTGATCATTAGTTTCGCGTTTAACGTTTAGCACAGGTGGTGAACTAATTAACCAATTGAAAAGCCTCCAAAGCCAAATACAAAAGCTAAGTCAACAACTACTTCCCGCGAACATTTTTGAGATATGCCTTCGCAAGGCGAAAATGAGGACCGCAAGAGCAAATAAATGCGGCTGTCCTGCCAACCTCGCGGACCTATGGAAGTCTCAAAGTCATCGATCACCATGCTGATGATCGTTGCACCAACAACAACGTCTCCGTCATGGAGTGATCTCATGTATAAAGTATTCGGTGACGGTTTTCACCACACTCGCGTAGCTAATCCAACGTCTCGCGAACAGGCCAAGAAACAACCCAACAAAAGGCTTCCAGAGTGGTGGTGTGTCTCAGTGCACGAGGTGTGGACAAAACGCGACATAACGTGTTTGCCGCCAATATTGTTGGTTTGGTACGTCATTCATGACCGTTGATTGGTTAGGCAAATGGAATTCCACCGATCAGAAAAAAAAACCTGATTTTGCATACCTAACCTTCCGTTTTCAACCGTCGTCGTTTGAATGGCTCTGCTGCGTTGCGTTGTCTTCGTCATCATGTTCTTGATCGTCGTCGACACCCTCACCACTTCTTTGGTATCGGTCAGCATGGATTGGATCACCCCCAATTGACGCCACAGGCGAGCATTTTGGCTGAATTGGTTCTTTATCGCCTGTTCGAGTGTTTAAGAATTTAGTGTCCAGCTTTGAATGGTAATACGTCCTTGGCGCGTTATGGGTTTGGCTGGATGTAAAATGGAGAGTGTGGTGATAGAGCGACCGTCGTCAACGGGTGCAGCTTTTTACGCGACCGGCGACGTCAGGGCGTCAACGAAATTAGAATGTACTGATCGACTTGGGGTCTATATTTAAAGGTCGGTATTATACTCTTAATAATTGACCATGATAATTTATTATGAAAGGAATGTAGCAAATTTATCGTGATAAATATATTTGAAATTGAAGGGTAGCGTTTATGATCAATCAAATCGGATGTTAGAGGAGAGATATTTCACATGGAGTATTAGGGCCAAAAATTAATCAAAATTCCACGACTTCCACAAAAAAATTCAATTGTCATAAGACGAGTTAATACAATCCCATTGAACTAAGTCGAGTCAAGTACGAGACACTGAAGACGGCCTTACTGTTGAGGTCGAAATACGTATCTGTCAAGATACAATTAAGTGGTGGAATTCAATGGGATTGTATTAACTCGTCAGTGAAGACATTCCACTAAAAAGCTCAAAATAATTTTCTTATCTAATTCAATTGGTTTTGGTTGGCCCTAAAAGTATAAAGATGTAGGTTTTCTAAAAAAAATATCACTGATAGCTTCTCCCGAGGAATTTAAATACTGTTTGAGCTTTTCAGTTTTGCAACAATTTTTTTTTTGCGCTTCTTCTTCTATGGCTCTACATTTCAACTGGAACTTGGACTGCTTTTTAACTTAGTGTTCTATTAGCATTTCCATGCCCGCCAAAGCATGAATATTAGGGTTCCAATTAATATCGAGTTTTTGAATTTCAAAAACGGGTAGTGTGAAAAGTTTCTTCTCGAAAAAAGTCCCTACGCATAATTTTAGCTCAATCGGACTTCGTTAAGTGTTTAATCAAAGCGGTCGAAGTTTGACTGTTTCGGAACACGAAAAATTTCTCTTAAGGGCTCTTATGGGAAAATTACGAAATCGATTTTTTTGTATGCCACACGTCTTAGAAATGCATGAAACGTCGAGATCTGGAAGTTCCTCCAGGAATTCTTCCGGAAGTTCCACCAGGAATTCCTCCAGGAATTCCTCCAGGAATTCCTCCGGAAGTTCCTCCAGGAATTCCTCCGGAAGTTCCTCCAGGAATTTCTCCGGAAGTTCCTCCAGGAATTCCTCCGGAAGTTCCTCTAGGAATTCCTCCGGAAGTTCCTCCAGGAATTCTTCTGGAAGTTTCTTCGGAAGTTCCTCCAGGAATTCCTCTGGAAGTTCCTCCGAAAGTTCCTCCAGGAATTCCTCCGGAAGTTCCTCCAGGAGTTCCTCCGGAAGTTCCTCCAGGAATTCCTCTGGAAGTTCCTCCAGGAATTCCTCCGGAAGTTCCTCCAGGAATTCCTCCGGAAGTTTCTCCAGAAATTCCTCCGGAAGTTCCTCCAGGAATTCTTCCGGAAGTTCCTCCAGGAATTCCTCCGGAAGTTCCTCCAGGAATTCCTCCGGAAGTTCCTCCAGGAATTCCTCCGGAAGTTCCTCCAGGAATTCCTCCGGAAGTTCCTCTAGGAATTCCTCCGGAAGTTCCTCCAGGAATTCCTCCGGAAGTTCCTCCAGGAATTCCTCCGGAAGTTCCTCCAGGAATTCCTCCGGAAGTTCCTCCAGGAATTCCTCCGGAAGTTCCTCCAGGAATTCCTCCGGAAGTTCCTCCAGGAATTCCTCCGGAAGTTCCTTCAGGAATTCCTCTGGAAGTTCCTTCAGGAATTCCTCCGGAAGTTCCTTCAGGAATTCCTCCGGAAGTTCCTCCAGGGATTCCTCCGGAAGTTCCCCCAGGAATTCCTCCGGAAGTTCCTCCAGGAATTCCTCCGGAAGTTCCTCCAGGAATTGCTCCGGAAGTTCCTCCAGGAATTCCTCCAGGAATTCCTCCGGAAGTTCCTCCAGGAATTCCTCCGGAAGTTCCTCCAGGAATTCCTCCGGAAGTTCCTCCAGGAATTCCTCCGAAAGTTCCTCCAGGAACTCTACAAAAATAATCACGAGGATTCTTCACACATTTCTTCTGAATTCCTTCCGAATTTCACATGGAATTCCACTAAACGTACCTTCCGGGAATTATTCGGGAAAATTGTCCAGGAATTCTTGAAGAACTTCTCATGGAAACTAAATTGGGAAATCTAGATCAAGAAAATCTTACGCGCATTCCTCTGGAAATTCTTCCAGAAATTCCTACCCCATTCCTCCAAAGATTCTTCCAGAAAGTCGTTCACAAATTCACATTCCTCCAAAACTCTCTTCAGCAATTCCCACGAAAAGAATTCATCCTTGAAAACTCCTCCAAAACATCATAAGGAAAATGCTCCGGAAATTCTCACGGTTTTTCTTAATGAATTATTTAGGAAGTCTCCAAGAATTCTATCGAAAATACCTACAAGAATATCCACAAACATTCCTCGAGTTACTCCTCTCCGAGCTCCGGGAAATTCTTCTCTAATAAAGAATTCACGACGGATTTTTTTTGTAGGAATATCCGAATCCCGAGCAGGAGAAATTGGCTCAATAATACTTAATTTTGTTATTGATACCATACTCTGTTATGAACTAGCCCTGCATAAGAGGTAAAATACCAAAGGAATAATACCAAAAACTAATATGCACAGAGGCGACTCGTCCATACGTTCTACCTGTTCATGGAACAGGTAACCATTTTTAGGTCAGAAGTAGGAAATTAATGTCTGGGCAATTAATTATTAGGGCAAATAATTTACTCAGTAAATTTTTTAAACAAAGTCACGTAATATTTCCAATGATTTTAACATCTAAACATCTAAAGAAACAAAATATTTCGTAGGCAGATCAACTTAACGCCACATGCTTGGCGTATACAGTCAAATTGCAGCTAAATGTGTGTTTCCCCGACACACCACACCCCATCGCATAGAAAGTCGTACGATCCATAATGAAGAACCAACAGCAGCACTGCCAGAAGTCAAATTTAAAGTTTTGTCCCATTTCAAATGATTTGAAATAATTTCTCGCTTAACTTTTCAAAAGGTCCTAAGTAACATTTTTTTCATGAATTAATTTGAATAGCGCAATCAACAGAACAACATGAAAGCTATTGATTGCAGTATTCAAATTAATTCATGAAAAAAATGTTACTTAGGACCTTTTGAAAAGTTAAGCGAGATTTCCTCCTTGGTATGCTCACTCGTTCTCCGCGCGCAGAGAACCAGCGTGAGCGTTGCCAGCTTTCTCCGTTTCCTCACATCATCCTCTTTCGCATGCGAAGCAAGCACGTTTAGATGCAAATTCTGCTATGCGCGCAGGAGTCAAACCCGTTCGACGCGCTGCGAGAACAATCAACGACGCGACGCACCTTCGGTTAGACTCGGTCGGAGTGTCGGGCTGTGCTTTGCCGAAAGGCGCACCGCGCACGCTTTCGTTCATACTTCGATGATTGGAAGCAATTTGGTTTTCTTTTTCTCCTGATGAATATGCAATGCATCAAGAACAATATTAATTTAATATTTGCATTTTCAAAAGACACATCAAATAATGCTTTTTCACGAATACTCAAAAGCAATCAACATAGGAAAAAAGGTATAGTTTTCACTAAATTTGAAGAATTAAATAACTGGAACATATTTCAGCTTCTAAATGTGACTCATTGGTCGTCACAATCTGGGGTCGCATCAAACAATAATTGTATAATTATATACTATAATTATTGTACTAATAATGGTTAATAACATTTCTTTCATAGCAACAAAATATGTGAGAATTTAAATATTAACGGCGATGGGACCCGTGTACCCCGAATGGTGGAATGAGCCGATTTGAAAGATCTCTATTCTGAACAATATCCAGTTATTGCCAACTGTTACCAAGTTAGATTTTAGACGATTTGCGAGAGTTTAAAATTTTAAATACATCTAAATTTAAATTTTTGTAACAGTCATTTGTAAATCATTTCCATTTAATTTTTTTTTCTAATATTTGATTAAAGTTGGTCAAGAAAAGGTTGTAATATTAGATTAAATGCACAACTTTCATTCGAAACCACTCAGCTTGATGAATATATTTTTATCAGCATGGTAGAACAGGTGTAGCAAAAGTCCACGAGACGCCCCTGAATATGCACAATACTTAAGCCATAACAAACTCCGTTATTAAATTGAAATTCAATACCAAATGCAATACCAATTATTATTCGTTTGGTATTGAAATACCTAAGCATGGTATGCCTCAAGTATTCTGCATATAAGTTTTTGGTATTATTTTTTGGTATTTTACCTCTTATGCAAGGCTAAATCATACCAATTTCTGTTATCGAGGTCGTCACTCCTGCTCGGGAAGGAGTTTATAAAAGATTTTTATCATCAATACATGAAGTATTTCTTGAAGAAATTCATAGAGGAATTCCTGGTTTGAAACTCAGGTGAAAATTTTGAATGAGTTGCATGTGGACTTATAGGAGAAATTTTCGAAGGAAGTCCTAAAAGAGTTTCTGTAGAAATACAAGAAGCAGTCGTAATATTTCATAAACAAAAATTAAAAGAGATTGTCGGGTTTCCAAACAATTTTCTAATGATATTCTGAAATATTTTCAGACCGAAATGTTCTAGTACGTACTGCCGAAGAGGTTCTAGGAGCAATTCCTTGAATTCGAGTGCGTTTTGTTTGAACAAACATTGTTTTGTTTGACCGAGCATACGTTGGGGATCTAGGGGTTCTCCAACAAACAATTCAGACTGAATAAGCTACTTGCTTAGTTGAAAAAGCCGATTTTCAATGAAATAAGCCCTTTATCAGCCTTCAATTTTGTTGGGTCTAGACCGTACAGGAAATAAGAATAATAACTGCATAATTGTCATATGAACGTGGGTGAAAATATGTATTTCCTATTGGAGCTGGATATATCTAGAACGGTAAAAATTCCATCGGCGTAGTAAAAATTATTCGGCGGCGTGGTCAATTTTCATTTTTTTTTTTAATTGAGCCCTTGATTGCCTTTGCAGTATTTGAAATTCGTCTCTATTCAACTTGGTTCATAGCCGCACATAGCTAAATACGCCGTCTACGGAGGGTCCGCCAATTGAATCGGTTTCAACCTGGTAGATTCACATTGTCAGCTGCGCATCTTGCGATGTACTATGTGCGTCTTGCGGAGTCCAAAGAACTAATGATTTCCCGCCACGATGCGTCTCCGAATTTTCCCGCAGGTTTTGTTATCGGCCACTAGTGGCAAATGTTGTCCTCTCTTCTGTATTTTTTGTGGATAAAGGGTGTATTCGATAAAAATGGCACATCGAAAATCTCCTATAACTTTTGAACCGTATGAGCAAGAAGCCTGAAAATTCGAGCAAATCTTAATCATAGTGTATTGTTTACATCTGCAAAGTTTCATAGCTATATAGTGGTTCCAATCATATCGTCGGAACAAGAAATTGCCAGTGAAAAAAAATTGTGCATCTACGATCAAAATCCGGAGGCGTCCCACCGATCGATAGCAAAACGCTTAGGATTGCAAATTCAACTGTATCTCGTGTAATAAGAACCTTCAAGGAGCATCTGAGTGTTCAAAGGAAAGAAGAGAGTGGGCGTAGAAGCGGTCCAATGGTCACTGAAATGCCCAGGAGTGGTAGAACAGCTCAATAAGTTTTCAATCGAAATATTGCTAACAAGTCTAAGGTGTCAGTTGGTTTTCTGCACAAATACGATGAAACGTGCTGGGTTACATGTTTACAAGGTGCATTAAATTTTGCTAAGGAGTTAGGTGATTTGCGGATGTGGTGAAGTAAACGCTCCCTTCATTACTTCCGGAACATTCAACAGTACGATTTACACCAAATCAAGTCAAAATTTTCAAAACGACTTATCTGCTTTTGTAAACAAAGATTCAAACGACGATTTGACGAATCTGATTGCTCTCCCACGTAAACGAACACCACCAATAGGTAGGTGAAGGTTTCCGCTACCTCCTGATGGTGTTGGTTTGCGTGGGAGAGCTATCAGATTCGTCAAATCGTAGTTTAAATCTTTGTTTACCAAAGCAGATAAGTCGTTTTGAAAATTTTGTCTTGAAATAGTGTCCAAGGAGCGTATTTTGCCATTCATAAGAAAACACAAAGTATCAACACTGTTTTGGCCTCACTTAACGTCTTGCAACTACGCTCGTAACGTATTGCAGTGGTACCGAGTTAACTGAGCTAAATTTGTGCCGAAAGATATGAACTCACAAAATTCACCGGAACTTCGCTCAATTGAAAAATTCTGGGCAATTGTGAAGACGAAACTTCGCAAACATCCTGAAATTATTAAAACAGAGCTGGAGATGAAGAAAATTTGGGTAAAAACAACAAAAACATAGGAAAAATCGGCTGTACAAAATTTGATGGGTGGAGTGAAATGGAAAGTGCGCGCATTCGGGATGGGCAATGAAATCAAATAAAACAAATGTTGTAAATCATAACTCAGATTTTCATTCTCTAAAAATTTCAAGACAATCCGATAATCGCAATCGGTTCATTTTGGTGAGTAAATATGTGTGTGACGACGAGTGCCCCTAGGTGGGAGTGGTTGCAAAGTACCATCGGGATTGCCGTAACGCGAGGTAGCCATGTTGGACATCGAATATACTTGTATGGGTAGACGTCAAAGAGCATGATAAGGGAAATTGTTTATCGTAAACGAGTGGTTAAAGCGTGATTGGAAGTCTTTTTGAATTATAATTTCATTTGCGATCTAGACTAATAATTTGAGTTTGAACTACATCTATCTGAATATAGGTAGGATATTTCTCCGTAGTTATACATTCAACATTGAAACGTTTTCTTAAAATCTATATCTAGAATCTACTCTAAAACTAATAGTACGGATCAAAAATAACCTTGAAGGGTAAACAAAAGAAACTGAAAAATTGTAAGTAATCATATATAATCATGAATTCATTTAACAAGAAAAATATATTTCAGCTAAAGCTGTATCCACACCGGATTGCTATTGGAGTTTCAGTTAATATCCTTTAGAATTTTTCATACGAGTGTACTCCAGAGACTGCCTCTACGGGATTATTGAGCTATGGCTGAAGGCGGAGGAAATCTACAGATAAAAAGGAATTGTACCACCTGCAATCGACCGGATTCATATGATGATATGGTTGCATGTGATTCGTGTCAAAAGTGGACCCATTATTCATGCGCGAACGTTGATGCAAGTGTCACCAATCAGCAATGGCATTGTTCGACCTGTGAGCCCCTGTTGGCTCTCGAACCTGCTCAGGTGGCGTCAGTCGGGCAATCTACGTTGGCGGTTCCTGGAATGGAACATAAGAAGCCGGGCAAGTCTGCAGCAGGAAGTAAGGCGTCGAAAAGTCCAAGAAGACGACCGGAGACAAAAGCATAACATCTAGTGCCCGCACTCGTCTTGCAAGGGAGATGAAAGTCCTTGAGGAACAAGAGCGAATTCGAGAAGCAGAGCTAGAAGCGGAGAAGGAAATGAAGGACCTACAGCTGAGGCAGGAACAGGAGCTTAAAGAGAAAGAAAGAGCATTCGAGGCTAAGAAGCTAGCAGAGGAGAAGTCGTTCTTGGAGCGTAAAATGGCTGGAGAATTGGAGTATAGGAGGCAACAAATGGTTATAAAAAGGCAATCATTTTAAGAAAAGGTGAAGTTAGTGAGGCAGATGTCACAATGTGGCAGTCGATGTTCAAGTGAGACCTCAAGTGTTCCGGATTCTAGGGAGCTTGTACAGAAGTGGCTGGATATATCAGAACAGCAGACAGAGGGCATTACCAAAGTAGCCACGTCAGCATTCACTCCAGCGGCTAATCCAGACTTTCAAGAACCACACGGAATGCCCCCATCTTGTGTTCAACAAACCATTCAAGCCCGAAATGATCCGGCGATAAAGGGTCTTTCTTTTCCAACGCAGGCAAGAACAGTCCCGGGCTTGAGACAGCAACTAGCAGGTATGAGTTTAGAAGGAAGAAAGAATAACGTACCGGAGGTGGAAACGTCAAATCATCTTCCAGATAATCGCCATGGTCGTTATAACCAGTCGCATCACTCGTATGCAGCCGGAAATGCAGAATGTTCACCGGAAAGGAGGTTCAGTGTCCACCCGCCAATCAATAGAGAAGAATATGATGAGCCAACAAATCGGCAGCTGGCAGCACGCCAAGTCATGGGTAAAGAACTGCCTTTGTTCTCTGGAAGACCAGAAGAGTGGCCACTATGGTTCAGCAACTTTAAGCGATCGACCACTACTTGCGGCTTTTCCAATGATGAAAACCTAAGGTAGGAGTAAATTACTTTGTCCCAACAGTGTTCCTCATGTCATCAAAACTCTGGAAATGCGCTATGGTCGACCCAGTACGTTAATACGAGTGATGACAGGGCGTATTCATCAGCTTCCGTCACCCAAAACCAATGATCTGAACAGCATAATCGAGTTCGGACTGGCAGTTGATAGTCTGGTGGAGCATTTGCGAAATTCGGAACAAGTATCTCATTTGTCAAATCCAGCATTACTACATGATTTAGTTTCCAAGCTGCCTGTGGATTATCGTTTGAAGTGGGCCGCATTCAAAAGCTCGTTGCCAGAACCGAATCTTACTGCGTTTGGAAAGTTCATGTCTACTATGGTAGAACTAGCCTACGAAGTGGCGGATGATTTCCTCCCGGAAAGAGTCAACAAAGTGAGGGCTAAAGATCGAGTATTTGTACAGGCACATTCCGAATCACCATCGCCTTCAAGTAGACAAACACCAGTCAACCAAGCTAGCATAGCAAGAAAAACTTGTGTGGCGTGCAACGAGGAAGGACATAGAATTGTGGATTGTTCAAAATTCAAGCAGATGGGGATTGACGAAAGGTATAAAGTAGTTCAACATAGAGGACTCTGCAGGACCTGCTTGAACCAGCATGGAAGATGGCCGTGTAAAACATGGAAGGGGTGTGACTTTAAGGACTGCCGACTTCGACATCACACACTGTTACATTCAACAAGCGGAGTATCGAATGTCGCTGTTTTAATAATCATCTTGGTGAACAACAATTGGGTGGACCTCTCTTCAGAATCATGCCAATAACTTTGTACGCAAATGGATGCCAGGTAAACGTCTTCGCGTTTATCGACGAGGATCGCAGCTGACATTACTAGAAGACATCGTCGCCAGACAGCTCGGAATCGATGGACCAACTGAACCCCTTAATCTACAGTGGACTGGAAACATCAAGAGGAACGAATCTAAATCTCGACGAATTACTATGGAAGTATCAGGCTCAGGATCGTCCAAAAGGTTCGAACTATCGGATGCACGAACCGTGAGTAGCCTATTGCTTCCCTCACAGTCCATGCATTATGGGGACTTGGCTAGGAGATACCCGTACCTGCGAGGCTTACCGCTTCAAGAATATTCGAACGCATCACCAAAAATCCTCATCGGTCTTGACAATTTGAAACTCATTGTGCCTCTGAAAATTAGAGAGGGAGGATGGAAAGATCCTATCGCAGCGAAAAGCCGACTTGGCTGGAGCATATACGGTTGCTCCCTGGTTCCGACGTCGTCAGTAATCTGTGGGTTTCATTTTGGAGGATGGACCGATCCGGATCGGGAACTCAATGAGTTGGTTCGCGATTTCTTCACCCTGGAAAACGCGGGAGTAATAAGTCCGCCACTGGTGTTGGAGTCTGAAGAAGAGAAGAGGGCAAAAATGCTTCTAGAAACAACGACGCGCAGAGTATCGTCCGGGTTCGAGACCGGCCTGCTGTGGAAGGTGGATAAAGTGAAATTTCCTGACAGCCGAGGAATGGCTACACGCAGACTTCGCGCACTCGAAAGCCGACTCATCAAAGAACCCGAGCTGTACGACAACGTCCGCCTGCAAATACAAATTTATCTGGAAAAGGGATATGTTCATGTGGCATCTAAACAGGAATTAGACATGCCGCCGGATCAAGTGTGGTATCTGCCCTTAGGTGTACACAAGAACTCGAAGAAGCCAAACAAGATTCGATTGACGTGGGATGGAAGAGCATCGGTTCAAGGCGTGTCGTTCAATTCGATGCTTTTAAAAGGCCCGGATATGCTTTCGTCTCTTCCAAGCATACTCTGCCACTTCCGTCTCTATCGCTATGCTTTAACAGCTGACATCAGGGAGATGTTTCACCGCATACATATCCGTGAAGAAGATCGCCAATTCCAGAGATTCCTATGGAGGAACCATGTCAATCAGGATCCAGAAGTGTATGTAATGAATGTGGCTACATTTGGTTCTACCAGTTCTCCTTAAACCGTCTAAGACGAATTAAGTACTGTCCATTTAATTCCACTAGTTAATAACTAGTGGAATTAAATGGACAGTACTTAATTCGTCTTAGACGGTTTAATACATTCCACTAAAAGAGCTTAATATATTTTTCAGTTCTCCTTGTTCAGCACAGTACGTGAAGAACCTAAATGCCAGTGAGTTTGCTGATACATATCCACGAGCAGTGTACGCAATCCATCATTATCACTATGTGGATGACTATTTAGATAGTTTCCGTTCACGCGAAGAGGCAATCAAGGTCGGCAAGGAAGTGCGGATGATTCAAAGAGAAGGGGGTTTCGAGCTTCGCGATTTCCGGTCAAATGACGCACTAATAATAGCTAGCGTCGGTGCAGACTCCGAAGAGATTGACAAAAAGTTGTTGCTGGATAAATTGGCTAACATTGAGTCCGTACTTGGAATGAGGTGGATTCCCAACAGTGATTGCTTCACGTACGATCTGGCAATTCGTGGTGACCTGTTGGACATTATTAATAAGAACCATATTCCAACAAAAAGAGAAGTACTGAAAGTGATCATGAGCCTATTTGATCCTTTAGGATTGGTTGCGTTCTACTTAGTGCATGGAAAGGTTCTCATGCAAGATATTTGGACCTCTGGAGCCCATTGGGATGACAATATCAATCAACAGCTGCACGAGCGATGGATTCAGTGGACTAAAATTCTGCCTCAGCTAAGTGCAATTCGAATCCCTCGTTACTATTTTCCTAAAGCGGAATCGGAAGCATACTCTTCACTTCAAGTGCACATATTTGTTGATGCTAGCGAGTCGGCCTATTCATGTGTAGCATACTTCCGAGTTCTATCTCCGAACGGCCCACTGGTGTCATTAGTTGGGGCAAAAACAAAAGTAGCACCTTTGAAAATGCTATCGATTCCACGTTTGGAGCTTCAAGCAGCAGTTTTGGGAACTCGTATGTTGAACAACGTCATCTCCATGCACGGTCTACAAGTCAGCCAACGAATTTTGTGGACAGATTCCGCTACAGTACTAGCTTGGCTTCATTCGGAACAACGGCGCTATCACCAATATGTAGGATTCCGTATTGGTGAGATTCTCTCGACAACAGAACTAGGTGAGTGGAGGTGGATTCCATCTAAGTTGAATGTGGCGGACGATGCCACCAAGTGGGGTTCTGGGCCTCAAATAGACGTAAATAGTAGGTGGTTTGTTGGGCCGAAATTTCTTTATCAATCTGAAGAAAGATGGCCACAAAAAGGTAAACTATCATTTTCAACAGAAGAAGAACTACGATCGTGTAACGTGCATCTCCCGGCTGTGTCTAAACTAGTGGATGTGTCCCGATTCAGCCGATGGGAACGACTCCTTCGAGCGATAGCATATGTACATCGTTTCACAAGTAACATTCGACGATCTCAACGAGGAGAACCATTAGAGCGAGGTCCTTTGATGCAGCAAGAATTGCAGAGCGCAGAAGGAACTTTGTGGCAACAAGCACAACGAGCATTCTACGGTGAAGAAATTCACGTTCTCCGAATAAGCAGTGGTCGGCCTGATGCTCTTCATGCCAGTATTTCTAAATCGAGTAGCATCTATAAATTGTGGCCTTTTGTTGACAATAACGGTATACTGCGGAAGCGCAGTCGACTAGCTTCGGCTCCGTGGATACCGGACGGTGTAAAATATCCTGTAATTCTTCCACGGCAACATTTGATTAGCATTCTGCTAACAGACTGGTTTCATCGAAAATTTCGCCACGCAAATCGTGAGACAATTGTGAATGAAATGAGACAACGATACGAGATTCCGAAGTTACGATCACTGATTGCAAGAGTTTTCCGAAATTGTATGAAATGTCGAGTCCTCCGAGCTGTCCCTCTTTCGCCTCCAATGAGCCCACTGCCCAAAGTAAGGTTGATGCCCTATATACGGCCATTTACTTTCGTGGGACTGGACTTTTTCGGACCATTATTGGTGAAAGTTGGTCGTAGCAATGCTAAAAGATGGGTCGCACTTTTCACCTGTTTAACTATTCGGGCCGTACACTTGGAGATAGTGCATAGCTTGACAACCGAAGCCTGCGTCATGGCAATCCGGCGCTTCGTCTCTCGGCGAGGCTCACCGTCTGAGATATATTCAGATAATGGGACAAATTTTCACGGAGCGAATAGACAGCTGCAGGAAGAAATCGAAGAGCGTAAAAATCGTCTGGCGACTGTATTCACCAATTCTACTACACGTTGGATGTTCAATCCCCCTGGTGCCCCACATATGGGAGGCGTGTGGGAGCGCATGGTTCGCTCCGTTAAGGTTGCAGTAGGAACAATCCTGGAGACTCAACGACGACCTGATGATGAAGTGTTGGAGACAGTGATGATTGAGGCAGAAGCCATGATCAACTCCCGTCCGCTAACGTACATCCCGCTTGAGTCATCCGACCAAGAGGCTTTGACGCCAAACCACTTCCTGCTTGGAAGCTCGAATGGAGTTAAACAGCTATCGGCGGAACCAGTGGACTTTCGATCAACATTAAGGAGTGGCTGGAAACTTGCCCAACATTTGGCAGACGGTATATGGAGGCGTTGGATTAAGGAATACCTGCCGGTAATCTCTCGGCGCTCAAAATGGTTCGAGGAAGTAAGAGGCCTGGTGGAGGGCGATCTAGTGTTCGTAGTGGACGGAGCTGTAAGAAGCCAATGGGTACGAGGAAAGGTCATACGTGTTGTTTGCGGTCCAAGACGGACGTGTACGCCAAGCTTGGGTGCAGACTACAAATGGAATACTTCGCCGGCCTGTCGTTAAACTAGCATTACTCGACGTCGTAGAGCAAAGGTAAACCAGATCAGGAGAGTGCTTTACGGGAGGGAATGTGACGACGAGTGCCCCTAGGTGGGAGTGGTTGCAAAGTACCATCAGGATTGCCGTAACGCGAGGTAGCCATGTTGGACATCGAATATACTTGTATGGGTAGACGTCAAGAGCATGATAAGGAAATTGTTTATCGTAAACGAGTGGTTAAAGCGTGATTGGAAGTCTTTTTGAATTATAATTTCATTTGCGATCTAGACTAATAATTTGAGTTTGAACTACATCTATCTGAATATAGGTAGGATATTTCTCCGTAGTTATACATTCAACATTGAAACGTTTTCTTAAAATCTATATCTAGAATCTACTCTAAAACTAATAGTACGGATCAAAAATAACCTTGAAGGGTAAACAAAAGAAACTGAAAAATTGTAAGTAATCATATATAATCATGAATTCATTTAACAAGAAAAATATATTTCAGCTAAAGCTGTATCCACACCGGATTGCTATTGGAGTTTCAGTTAATAATGTGTGTGCCATTTTTATCGAATACACCCTTTAGGACACTACTGTTACTACAAATTTTATTAAATTTACTACAGCGCCCTAGCCAGGTCCTCATCACTTTATTTGAGTATCTCTCCTGGTAGTTGATCGACACCAGAGGCAGAGTTGAATAGGAATATACCGTAGATCTGGACGTAAACTCTATGTGACCTTGCGGATATGCTTGCAGAGAAAGAACGTGCTTTGGACTACAAAGTGTGGGCATCACTCGCAATCTTCTAATCGCTCAAATGTGAAAGTGTACTATACACATGTGGAAGTGTTGGCTTGAGAAATGGATTGCGAATGATTTGACTATGCGTGCAATTTGAATTATTGAATTATAGTGAAAATTAATTGTGAATTCTAAGTATTTCGCTTTTAGATAATACAATTTGGGATTGGTTCATATTGGACGTGTTTTGGCGTATTTTTATCCTCATCATATTTACCAAAACGTAACATGTGTACGAATAAATAATTTTTAATTCGCCTATATTATAATTCAAGTGTCAGTCCTTCAAATCGAGAATGTGAAAAAGGATTTTAAGTGGACGGACACCCTGTCACGGTAAAGATATATCTATTATTAACCTACACTGGTGCCTATAAATGATTTTTTTTCCTATTTTTAAATCGATACTAAAATCTTATAAGCACTAACTTGTTTATTTGAATGTTTGGAACATATTTGTGTCAATATATTAAAACAAAATCGCTTTGTTTCTTTTTAATAATAGTTTAATATTTTGTTTTCTATTTTCAGGTAAGTTTTCACAATTTATTGCAAAACACACTTTGCGAAATAGTAAGTAACACCATTTTTTTTGCAAAACAGTCCCAAATATACATTTTTTATTAAAAACGTTGGCTAATGAAGATCGTTCTGATATAGGAACCCTTCAGCTATTTTTGCATTATTACAGCACAATGTAAATATTTTGCTATGAAATTCCATCGGGAGAACCTACTTTACAGTCCTATGATTTGATGACATGCATTGGAAATGCAACGGAAAGCAAAATTGGATGATTTTTTACAATTCTTTTGAAAATAAACACGAAAGTGTCCATTATAGGAATATTTTGGGGGGTCCATTATAGGGAAGAAGAACGTCCCGAAACGAAACATGAAAATCAAATGAAGTGTCGACTATAGGGAAGCAATTTCCTATTATGGGCCCCAGGGGGTCTACTATAGGGCGAATTCAGTCAGACTTTAAAATGTTAATTTCAACGAATAACGTCGTGTATTTGAGTGTTTTATGTACGTATCGTGAAGAGGGGATGCATAACTTGTTATTAGATATCAAGCAGAATTGATATATTGAAAATGTCTACTCCGTATGACAGGAAGAGCTAAATTCCGCTACTAGGGGGTCCACTATTGGGCATTTTACCCTAGTAAAAATAAAAAAAAGAAGCTGCTTTCACTTTTTTAATCTTTATTATCTTTATTATTTATTAACATGATTTTTTATATTATCTGTAAGTTTATCGTCTGGTTGCTTTCTTTGGTTATGTTAGCGGTTAGCGTTCATGGTGCGATTTTTTAAAAGTTTTATCAGCGTGATTTTTGCCTTTCTCGTACAACTAAGTTGAACCGAAAGGCTATCATTTCACTCCGAAAACGAACTTTTTATAGAAGCCTCTGAGACCCATAGTATTATACACCAATCGACTTAGCTCGACGAGCTGAGCACATGTCTGTCTGTCCGTGTGTATGTATGTGTGTATGTGTGTGTGTATGTGTGTGCACAAAAGCTATAAAAAACATTAGACAACTTTTCGTATAGTAATCCTTAACCGATTTTCTCGCAACAAGTTTCATTCGACAGGGGACAAAGCCTTGTTGATCACTATTGAATTTCATAACGATCGGTCATTGCGTTTCAAAGTTATGAAGAAAATGGTACATCGGACCATATTAACCCCATATAAGGTTGGTGTCTTAACTAAATGCGAGAAAGGCACCACCAACGCTAGGTGGATTAATCTGGGTTTTTTTTTATAAAAAAAAGTTTATCATTATGACGGGCACTTCCCACAAACAATTCAAGTGTTGTTAGTGCCCATAATTAGCTTATTTTTTTCCCTAACTGATCACATCAACTTTGCTTCACATCATTTAAAGCAAAAATGCACAAAAGTTTTAAATAAATACTGAAACATCATTACGCTGACAGATATTTCCACCTCTAAAACCACTCAGTAATCTCTCTCTACTAGAGTACAAGAGTACCAGTTGTAGGTTCAGTCTGTGATACAATTCATGCGAGATCCAAAACGTTTTTCAACACTTCATTCTTTTTGCCTATTACACTATTATTTTATGGTCTGTTGTTAAAGGTACAATAACAACAGCCGAACCATGATACAAACTGTAAAAAAACCTTTATGCACTAATGCTATGAATTGGTTACGAATGATTTTTGATTTGATGTACATATATAAAGGCATGCATTATTTCCATATTTAGCGTGTTATGAGCGTGAGCTGATCAATGCTTTCCATCGCGTGAGCGATCGCATTTTACATCGCGTGGGGTTTTGGAGCAAGTTTTGCGCAAACAAAAAAATACAGAAACATACAATCTTACCACGCGCATCGCATTTTCGTTCAATGCAATTATTCATCAATGACGATGATACGAACGTGATATACCGACAATATTCCGACGTATATCAACTCGATCGCGATCTCGTCGAGAAAGGTGAAGGGGAATTCATATGCATCATCACGTATCCCCCCACATGTGCGTGTGCTTTATGGCTCCGAGATGTTCATGGTGCTTTATTCACGTGAAATACTTGCGCGATCAGATACCTGATGCTGATGTTGCTGATATAGCGAGAGATGGTGCCGTAATGGATCTTATGAGCCGAAGGTATTTCACAGATGAACAATGTTTTACTTACTTTTGTATAAGAACAACGCCAACTATTAATATTAGTTCTTATTATACAATTGAAGTTGACACGAAACATTGTTGCACCGTCAACATTTTCTCTTACAACTGTGCACTTAACTGTGTAATTGCTAACTGACAGAACGAAACCGAACCTGTTTCGCACTGGCACAAAAAGATCCGAAGAACCCGTTCGCATATTTCTAGATATATGCCCGACCAGCCAATTCAAAAGTTGTCTCCGGAGAAAAGTCGTACAAATGTATTATCATAATTTTCATCACAATGTAAAACTTCCGTTGCAAGATTTACTGCTCATCAAGTCGTTCCGAGCGACCGTCATTTAGTCAACCCCTTAGCATTGCATTGATAATGTTCCTACGAGCTGTACTACGAGTGGAGTCGCACGATTGCAGACGAATAAAAGAACAAATAAGAAGATTAATCCACATAGTATCCAAATATACAACTTAATATTGTTGCAATAGGTTTATAAGTCATAGATTCACTTTACGGCTGCATTAGGCTTTTGCATCAAAACTTCGTTTTCGCGGTGTGAATATGAAGCTTTTCTGGATGAACCAGAAAGACAAACCAGAACACTTTGTCTACATCGGCAGAAAAGTTGCATTGTCTGACTGGACCGCGGTGAAGAAGCATTCGAATGAGAGACATCGCATCAAATGTCATAATGGTTTGAGGGAGCAAGAGCAGTAGCATAGCTTTGCCGTTCCAGGAATGGACAACAAGCAACAATTGAGACGAGCGACTCGTCAGCGACGACTCCACTACGACGGATTGCTTGCTTACTTGTCGTCTCCCGCCAACTGGTCTGTATCCATGCTCTGTCGCCGTTGGACGACGACTTTGTCGATTTTGATGCTACTCTATAATATGACGAGATGTTGTTGACCAGTTGAACTGAACAATCGCACAAAAGTTGGCGATGATGATGCATCTCAAGGAGGTACTAGTAGCGTTGATGAGGAGAGGAAACGTCTCCATTCTATGTTGGAGTGGATGGATGACGTAGTCGTCGTCAACATCGTCGTTGTTGAGGTTATCAATGTGGTGCTGTCGGTGCTGGCCATTGTCATTCAGTACTTAGGTACTGTATGTTAGTACTTACTCGAGTATGAAGTAAACACACGGTGCGTAGATATACGCTAAAGACCTTCGGAGCCAACTGCAAATGCTGCAAAATTTTCCCAGGGTCTCCGTAGGGTGGCTTTGTGCTGTCGTTCGAGTAATTAGGAGTAATTTAATTTGCGGGATATTAGTGTTGCCATATATTTCTATGACGGGCAGTAGACAGGAACTAAAGTCGACGGCGCTCAATTATTGTGTTTGTAAAACAGTATTCAAGGTGAAACCGTTGTAGAGCAGTGCTTCTCAACCTTTTTCTCGGGTGATACTCGTTCAGACCTTGCGTTTGCTTGTAGTATCCTTTAAATTTTTTTCGTCAGAATAGAAGCGTAAGAAATAAGCTACATATACTAAAAATACGAGAAAATAAATTATTAACCCTTTTTAACATCTTTTTGAAATTATTTTCTTGTTATTCATTAAAAAAAGATTAGAGGTACCATTTAAACTGGTTATCAAATGGTACCTCTAATCTCCCTTATTTAAAAAAATATATTTGACACTGACTTCGGTTTCCCACGAGATTTCTGTATTGTTATTCTTCAATTTTTTTATGCGTTTCGGATAATAGAAGGAACATTTTGTTCTCAGGTCCCGAACAAAAATATTTGATGACGATCATTGAAAAGCAATGGTAACTTGTTCGATGGAAATGCTTGCCAGCGTGCAAGTCTTTGTAATAAGGCAATCAATTTAGCAAAATAAAATGTGACTCCACTCCTCAATTTTCTACAATTTTGATGTGATACCCACTTAAGATTTAATACCGTGCTATACTAAAATGAATGTGAAGTTGCAACCTCCCGACAAATTCAATCCAAAAAATATCTGGATGTAGATTTCATAGACCTTTTATCAATGAAAATGTTGATTTTTGAGTTTCTCGTAGGACGAAATCTGTTGAAACGCGTAGAACATGTATTCCGATTATAACACATTGTTCTACAAAGTTTTCGAGGATAGGTATGGCTTTTATTTAATTGTTGATGCAATGAATTTCGTTCATCCCACTCAGAGTTACGATTTTTTTAGGGGCAACATTATGCCAAAAACACTAAATCGATTTGAAGCATTCCTAAATTTCAACCAATTGAGCTGAAATTTTCACCAGAAGTATATCGTAGCATAAGAATTGTGAATACCAGTTGACCGGTCGATTTTAAGAAACTTTTTGAAATTTGAACAGATCTAATACATACATTAGGGTGGCTCAAATTAGTATGGGAAATTTTTTTTCAATTTTTTTGATGGGCCGCCCTCTTATTTTGTTCTATTTGATGCCCTGATGCTCTGGACAAAATTTCAGCCAAATCGGTCAACGTTTGGGCGGTGCTAAACTCGTTGGAAGTTTATATGCAAAAATGTATGCAGAAACATCCAGAAACAGTGAATTGCAGTTGAATTGTAGAATTTAATACAGAATGTTATGCAGAAAACCGCGAGAAGATTAGAGTTTGCCCGGCTAAGTTATTAACATTTCTCTGTAGTAGGGTTTGAGTAAATTTCGTTTCTTTTACCTTTGAAAAGAAATAAATTCACCCCTACAACACTCCAATAAAATGCTAATATCTTTGCTAAATAAACTCTAATCTTCTCGCGGTTTTCAGCATTACATTCTGTATTTAATTCTACAAGAACTGAATGAGTATCATTGTTCTTTATCGTAAATTGTGCCGTCCAACTGCAAATCACTGTTTTTGGATGTTTCTGCATACATTTTTCCATATAAACTTCCGACGAAATTAGCACCGCCCAAACGTTGACCGATTTGGCTGAAATTTTGTCCAGAGCATCAGGGCATCACATAGAACCTAATAAGAGGGCGGCCCATCAAAATTTTTGAAAAAGTGTTTTTTGAGCCACCCTAACATACATTATAAAAATCTGTGTTCTTTTATGTATATGACATTGAGTGCGTTGCTGAATACATATATTCGAAATAAAAAAAAACTGGACTGGCTGACTCGGCAAACACATTACTTAGTACAACTTTGTCGGTTTGGAAAGCCGCCTCTAACACATGTAGCCTCTACTTATCAATTTCCCTATTTCGACGGGTCAGAAAAATTTAATCGCCATGATAGGCCGTGCTTCCACCGCAACGCGTCGCAGTCGTAAAGTGCACCATCAGTGACGCGATCGCATCGCGGTATAATCTAAACACAAATTGTGAGCACACCTCTGCTGATGATGGGCTTCCAGGCCAAACTCACGTCCGCGTCACACCGCGTTGACGAATTGGCCAAACAGGTATTTTAATCAACCCATGCGCCCATGGCAGTGTTTAGTGTGGTTCGATGGCCCGTACGAGACACGGATATGGGCTCTTTGAACGACGATGGTTTAATTGCTCCCACTTGCGGAAGATGCACATGGTGGCACATAGTGGAATGTTTTTCCGGAAGTCTGTGAAAGTTAAATCAGTTTTAAGCGTCAAGAGCTTCAATGTTTTGGCACAATTGTTGATTTTTAAAAGATTTATGAATGTCTTTGTAGGTAATTTAATTAGGCTTTCTACACATGTTATCCGTAATAGCCTAAAGGTCTCCTTATTTAGGCCAACTAATGTGTCAGGCTGTCAAAAAACCTCTATTTTTTGCGTACATGGTGATAGGATAGAATTAGAGAGTTGGTCACGAGTGTAGATGACCCTTTCTTGGTTGCGATAAGATTGTTCAAAGTAGAATAAAGTGTCCCACATTTCAAAATGATAAAATTTCATTAGTCTCGTAGATATACTGACGCTGTGCCTCATGTCATAACTTGGGCCTCATTCCATATTTCCTTGCAAACGAAAAACACAATGCTATCTGTCAATCACTTTACGACTTCATTAGCCCACAAATCGTCACTTGCTCGTGCCCTCATTGATGAAATGTCTTCTGCCAACCAGAAACGGTGCAACTCGGTAACTGGAAAACTGTAACAGTTAGTCCATCTTCTATATGATGGGCGTATCATTTTCGGACCAACGCACCGAACCACCAACGCGGGCACAGTACAACCATCGTCGTCGTAGTCGTCGACTACGTGTTTCGAAAAATATGGCAAAAATGGGACCAACATTTTTGTTGCACTATTAAAAAACGGCTTTTGATTCAATTCGCTACGCGAACATGATTGCACATCCACCCCAAACTGTGTGCTGGCGAGGTGAAGTTACGCAAAAAGTGTGAACCAACTTGCTTTAAATGCACCGAACTCCGAAGAACAACAACAACAAACGAACATAAGGCAGGCAGCTCGGCAGAACACAAGGCGTTTTATTTGCACTGGCTGGGGGGTATTGGATTGGAAGGTGACGAGAGTTTTCCTACTTTACACGAGACGAGAGCGACAATCAGACAATGGGCTCTAACAAGTCGCGCAAAGTGGCGGTTCGCATTCTTCGCTGTTAATTGGCGAAGGAGACCTACATGACCAGACCACGGCTCCCCACACACACAGGGCCTGTACTTTCTGGAAAAGACAAACATTGAGCAGGGCTAATTAGTCAGCTATGTAGCCATAATCCAAATGGATTGTTAGGGTCTTGAAACACAACTCTTTCAGGGTTTGCGAAAGCTGTAAGAAATGCAAGAATTGTGAAAACTGTACGCATTTATGATTTCTTTATAATAGTATAGAATATTCTTTAAATAAAAACGAATAATTTGAAAGTAAAAATCTTATAAAAATAACCAAGATCAGGAACGCAAATCTCTGTAAATGTGATGTAAAAAAAAAACAGAATTTACCGGATCGTTTCTACTCCTAATAATTATACCACCAGCAGCCGAATTCCGGTAAAAAAATCTCTTGTAAGAAAAGAAATTTTCGAAGAGATTTTCAAAATTTTCTTATTTTGGAATTCCGACGAAAGTGTGGAAGAAATTTTTTGACAGATGAAAAAGAAAACGAGAATTTAAATTTCTTCGAAATTTTTGTGGGAGAAACTCGATAAGAGATTTTTCTGGGATGGAATTTGACGGTATAATTGAGTCTTCACTCCCAATAATGAGTGTAAAATAATGTGGGAAATATTCTCGGTTCCCTGGGCATGCATCCATTGTACTTAATTGCCACTCAAGATACATACTCATGCAATGGCAAGCATAGAAAAGCTTTCAATAAATAACTGTGGAAATGCTAATAGAACGCTAAGTTGAAAATCAAGCCAAGTTCCAGTTGGAATGTAGACCCATTGAAAAATAAGAAGAATCGTGTTTGATTCATCATTTGATTACATTTTTTTCAAGGCAAACATTCCAAAACATCCGAATTATTTGAATATCTTGGTATGTACATATGTATGTGCACAATCAACTATCATAATAAACAGTACGCAGATTTCAAAAGCTAAGCTAAGCTAAAGCTAAGCTAAAGCTAAGCTAAAGCTAAGCTAAGCTAAAGCTAAGCTAAGCTAAAGCTAAGCTAAAGCTAAGCTAAAGCTAAGCTAAAGCTAAGCTAAAGCTAAGCTAAAGCTAAGCTAAAGCTAAGCTAAAGCTAAGCTAAAGCTAAGCTAAAGCTAAGCTAAAGCTAAGCTAAAGCTAAGCTAAAGTTAAGCTAAAGCTAAAGCTAAGCTAAGGCTAAGCTAAGGTTAAGCTAAAGCTAAGCTAAAGTTAAGCTAAATCTAAAGCTAAGCTAAAGCTGCCTGGGAAGCTAACAGCTGTTAAGCTGGAAAGCTAAAGCTAACAAAGCTAAGTTAAAGCTGGGGTGGGGCTTGGGGCTTAAGCTAAAGCTGCTAACAGGCTTAAAGCTGTTGGTGGAGCTAAAGCTAAGCTAAAGCTAAGCTAAAGCTAAGCTAAAGCTAAGCTAAAGCTAAGCTAAAGCTAAGCTAAAGCTAAGCTAAAGCTAAGATAAAGCTAAGCTAAAGCTAAGCTAAAGCTAAGCTAAAGCTAAGCTAAAGCTAAGCTAAAGCTAAGCTAAAGCTAAGCTAAAGCTAAGCTAAAGCTAAGCTAAAGCTAAGCTAAAGCTAAGCTAAAGCTAAGCTAAAGCTAAGCTAAAGCTAAGCTAAAGCTAAGCTAAATGCTAATGGTTCGGTGTTTTCGAGGAATAAAGTTAGAGCATTCGTTTTTTTTTCAGACAGATAGAAATCACAACAATGTTGCTGTTACTGCATTCTTTCGTCACTAGATTGAATATTTATAATTTTTTTTCTTCATTATTTCAATAACAATAAACGAAAACAAGTTTTATTTTTGATATGAGGATGTTTTGAATAATCGGTATGCAAATAGTTGTCAAAAGACATCAAAAGACACAATATGTGAACTAATATTTTTCTTCGCAAGAAACCTTCGGAATTCGGTTGCAGACTTCTTCTTCTTCTTCTTCTTCTTTGTTGGCATCCCCACACTGGGACAGAGCCGCCTCGCAGCTTAGGGTCTGTCTCAATTGGATAATTAAACTGAAATTAAACTTAAAAGTGACATTTCAATAATTATCAAATAACCCTGCTCGCAGAGCAAGATTACTTTTGACAGATATCGAATCATTTTCCATCGATGTCCTATTGGAATTGCTGGGTAGCACCAGCCATTCTTATAACGGGGTGATTTTTTAATTCTCGAACTGTCACTTTTAAGTTTAATTCTCCAAATGAGACATACCCTTAGTGTTCATAAAGCACTTCCACAGTTATTAACTGCAAGGTTTCTAAGCCAAGTTACCATTTCTGCATTCGTATATCATGAGGCTAACACGATGATACTTTTATGCCCAGGGAAGTCGAGACAATTTCCAATCCGAAAATTGTCTAGACCGGCACCGGGAATCGAACCCAGCCACCCTCAGCATGGTCTTGCTTTGTAGCCGCGCATCTTACCGCACGGCTAAGGAGGGCCCCGGTTGCAGACATGACTTTTAATTCAAAATGCTCATGTAAGGGTATCAAAATCTTATTCCCAGCGATTAGCTTGAATTCAAATTTTACCTTTCGGACAGGGTTTGCAGAAATCGCTCTCAATAGATAACGATCAACGATAAAAGAAAGGCATAAACCGAATCATAACAAGCTATGATAATAAATTTAGGCAGCCCTTACTTTGCACCGTTCAATGTGCAAAAACGATCCATAACAGAATGAAAAACGATCCGTAAATAACATCTGAATGTTCCATAAAACGCTACCATAAATCCATAAAATATTCCAGGAGATTCCATAAAGAATAATTTTATGATCCATAAATCTTTGGAAATTATGGATCATCATCACGATAAAAAAATGCGCAAATGTGAAGTTTTATGGATCAAAATATAGTTTTTATGGATCATTTGTCATACGTTCATGTATTGTTTTATCTTGTGAATGAATAAAACATATATCTTTATTAATTGCTAAATTTTAGCTTAGTTATGGATCGAAAAATTATTCTTTATGGAATCTCCTGAACTATTTTATGGATTTATGGTAGCGTTTAATGGAACATTCAGTTGTTATTTACGGATCGTTTTTAATTTTTTTATGGATCCGTCTTTATTGTTTATATGCAAAAGTATGTTTTGTCATAAATTTATCAAACTTGTATACAAACGCGGAAAAACAATTGTTTCAGATGGATTCGATGTCGCAAAGAGGCAATTTTTAACATATTCAATCAGTTTCTGGAGAACAATATTGTTTCTTAAGATTGGAGACAAGTGTAACATCACATCCGATTGTAACTCGTACTGTTCAATCGTGATGCTGTAGTGTCTGCGTAAGCTTTTCGAGAATTTTTTTTTTGCGGTTGGAGAATTGTGTTGAAAATACTCATTTTGGTTTTCCTAGTGAAAAGAAAAAAGTTGGGTATCGGATTTTCTACGGTAAAAGTCTGCTGCGAAAACTCATATGCTGACATTTCAACGGACTCAGCACAGGATGAGGCTTGAGGTACTAAACTCTGGAGTGCTTCCTCTTACAGATCGTTTTCTGGAACTATCATCATTACGTTTCTCATCATTCCGTTACAAAATGGTAGTTTGTGTAATTAGTTGCAAAAAGATTTTTTTTCAGTACGAGCTGTACGTTTACTACGAGTACTTAAAAAATCGAGTTTTGCAAAGAGTTGCACTCGCTATTTTTTTTTTTGCAATGACGAAAATGGGCTTTAATATGATAAATCCGTTTCAAAATTCTACTGTCTAATTTACTCCATATGATCATTCTTGCCAATAAATTATTTATGTTACTGCAGAGAACAATCAGATTCAATGTTACCGTCCGACATTGCCTCGATAAAAAATTAAGCGTTAGACGAACTTGCTTTTAAACATGTTGATGTCATGTCCATCAAATTATTTTATATATTGCAACATGTTTTAAAAAATCCTAAATATTTCAAAGAAAAATCACACGGTGGTTAATATACGTTCAACATTTGGGATGAGTGCAAAATTGAGAAAATATAAATCGTATAAAAAAAGAAACCAGTGTATAATGAAATCGGGAGGTAGAAAGAAGAAAACAGAAGTACGAGATAGTAAGAAGAAAAGTAAGGAATGAGAAAAGTGTAGTGAGAATTTGCGAAGTGTGAAATAAGACATTTCTCATTTCACAAAAAATGTACGTTAGTAAGAAGTGAATTGAGAAGTGAGAAATAAAAAGTGAGATGTGAAAAGTAAAATGTGAGAAGCGAGATGTGACATCTGAAAAATAAGCTTTCGTCAAAAAGCAAGAAGAATGGAATAATAAGTACTGTTTTTAATGGAATAATGATTAAATAATTTTAAACTTTAATTTCTCACATCTCACTTCTTACTTATCATTTCTCTTCACTTACTACTCAGTTCTCATTTTTCACTCCTCAGTTCTCATTTTTCACTCCTCAGTTCTCGCTTCTCACTTTTCTCATGTCGTATCTTACTTCTAACTTTTCACAACTCACAATACACTTTTTACATTTCTTATTACTCAGATGTCACTTCTCGCTTTTCACATTTTACATTTCACATCTCACTTTTTATTTCACACTTCTCATTTCACTTCTCACTAACGTACATTTTTTGTGAAATGAGAAAAGTCTTATTTCACACTTCGCAAATTCTCACTACACTCTTCTCATTCCTTACTTTTCTCCTTCCGCAATATGAAGATTCTTTCTCAACTATTCGGTCAAATAGCCTGACACTTCTCGAATCATCCGCGAGTGTTTCGGTTCCCAGAAGTACCCGGTTTTAAAAATGCAGAATAAAAATGTAATAAAAATGGCATAGAAAAGATTTCGGCTCCGTTACGTTGAGTTTTCCGAATAAACGTATTTCATATGAGAATATTTTGTTGTAAAAACTTTCTTGCTATTTCAATGTTGTTTTATTTGTTAAATTTAATTTCTTAGAGATCTACTGTCTATGATCGCATATTTGTAACAATCGACAAAAGTAGGCATGGGAGAAATGGACCGATGAAGTTTGTGATATGCATAAGTATGCAAATATCAATGATTTTCTAGAAATTCTCAAAAGTTGCACAAACATTTTATTTTGTAGGAATTTTCGGTAGAAACATTTCCATTATTTAGTGTTTGAGTGCAAATTTATTGCGAAAATTTGTGTACACAGCATATGACGTACCGGCAGTAAAGTTTTCCAGTATTACGATTATGTGGTAACTTTGCTTAATTTTACAAAAAACTTAATATTTTTTTTTGGACCGAGCTTTCTTATTTCACCTGGTCAGCTGAAAGAACTAGTTATTCGGAGATGTTTCATGAGCCTATCTCAAAATCGACAAAAATGCAAATGTTACAAATATGCAATGATAAGCATTTTTGTAAAATTCGTAATTTTGTATAACTCGATATTTGTATTATCAAATTTCTATATGTATAACTAAATTTCTTGCCTTGTCATAAGACGAGTTTATACAATCCCATTGAATTCCACCACTTAATTGTATCTTGACAGATACGTATTTCGACCTCAACAGTAAGGCCTCAATATACCTACCTATTATACCTACGCATAGTATAAATAGTGTAAGCTGCGATCATTTTCTTCAAGTCGAGTCAAGTACGAGACACTGAAGACGGCCTTACTGTTGAGGTCGAAATACGTATCTGTCAAGATACAATTAAGTGGTGGAATTCAATGGGATTGTATAAACTCGTCTTATGACAAGTGAAGACATTCCACTGAAAAGCTCAAAATAATTTTCTTATTAAATTTCTTGTTTGAGTTCAAAATACTTACACTTATATAAATTGTGCACAGGCAACGGTATTGTTGTTTTTTGATTTTCAGTCCGATAAAGGGTCCGACCGTAGAGTATGGAATAGTGTTTCATTGAGATTCAGATTGTCATATAAGATACAAATTGCAGCAATGGCAGGCAGAGAAAGTCTTTAATTTATAACATTAAATTTTGTTCGAAGAAACGAAGTCGAAAGACAACTTGGCAAGGAGTCGCGAAAAAGAAGGAGATGAGCGTACAGCATTTCGAATAACTTTAATTGAAAACAATTAAACTCCGATTAATGGGTCGTTGCAACCGGAAATCGCTAACGACATAAAAGTCGCGTACGTCTTATCAATTCAATGGTCGTAAATAAAACAATCTCCACACGCACAAATCAAAATATGACACGCCACTGAATATTATAAGTGGTTGGTAAATATCATTGTTCTACTAAATCTTGAAGGAATGCGACATAAAATAAACTTAATCAATAGAACTTCTTTTAAAAATTCCTGCTGTAAAAAAATTGCTGATAGTAGATATAGGCTTGAAAAGGTATAAGAATAGCACAAAGATGCGGCATTTGGTTGTGTTTGTATTTGTTCCTTACTCAATATCCCGAACCTTCGTCGATCGTCGTCGGTATGAATGGATTCCATTCATTGAGATCGTGCAGGAAAGCGAGAACAAACGAAAGGTTATAAAATCTCAAACCGGTGATTCTCCAGAATTCAGTTTCGAGGGCTTCTTCTCACGTTGCCGCGTTTGTTGTTGGTATTCTACAACCAACCAAAGACCAGACAGGCACACTCGTCTCCTCTAAGGCTTCGTTTCCTTTTTCGCTTCGTTCGGTCTCACACGGGAACTGAATCGAATATTTTTCTCTTTTCACATGATGGACCTGATGCAGCCTCCACTATCCTTTTCGGTTTCCACCTTAGAGCAGCTGCTTCTTCTCGGCGGTGTTATGCCACTTTACTATTGCTACAACCGAGTCTGCAAGATCAAATGTCGTCGACCAGAATGGAAAAATCCAGTTCACTGGCTCGTTAAATAATCGAGAATTCTTCAACCTTTTCAGGTAGGTTGCCGCACGCGTAACTGCACACGAAGTGCAATTGCAGCTCCATGCAAGTGTGCTTCCTTCTCCAGGGCCAATCGCAGGCAAGTTTATGTCCATAACTCAATCTTCTGCGTTGATCTACGAACTTGAAATGGAAGATTTACACAGCGAGCACCGCATTTGTCTGGCGAAACACGATTTAATGGAAATCAAAAACGATTCAATTTATATGGTGGAACCACACTACCGCTGATTAACGATGGGCTTATTAAGCTTATTAATGAACACGATTGCTGAACGCGAAGAAAATGTCTACGTTTTCGTCGCTAGCGTCTTGAAGGTTTTAAGTTGACATTGAATTTCCATCGCGACCCGGCAGCGGCCACAACTGCACTTATGGGCCTTTCGAGCACGATGGCGTTGGTGAAGCGTTTTCGCACCCAACGGAGTGTGGCCGGATCGCCGTCATAGACCCTCCCATCTTGCACACACAAAAAAAGGCGAAAGTCTCCATCGTATTATTTTGAAAACTAAAATTTATTTGTGGCCACAACTCTGGTGGTGTCGATGGTGATATAAAATTAAAAGTGAAAGACATCGCACAACCTCAGACACCTTCCCCGTGATCAGGCGCCCATATCTACGCAGGCTTCAAAAGGTCGCGCTTTCCATTCGAGGTGTGGTTCCACCGGCGCGGCACATAGTGAAGGGTTGTCGAACAAAAGATGGAGAGAATCTAATCATGGAATGTAAACTGCCACAACACTACGAATACATATGAGGCGTATGTTGTTGATTGTACTGATTTTGTTGTCAAACGAAATCCATGAAAAATTGAAATCTTTGGTCTTCGATGAATGTGGATATGAGGTGCAGATTAAAATCAGGAGCTGTACGTTTAATCACGAATTCTTTTTCAATGGCTGTACATCTCAATTGGAACTTTTTTTATTTAGTTTCCCATTTCCACAGTTATTAATTGAAAGATTTTGTTGTATGATGCGTGTTATTGAATTGTATCTTGTGTGGCAAGCTCACTAGATATATTTCCTAGCTGAAAACATCCTAGACTGGGTCGATAATCGAACTCGGCATAAATTAGCAATCCTGCGCCTTTGCTCAAAAACTGAAGACACTACTGAAGAATTCACGATAAACGAGTTTTATTGAAAATAAAATAAAAATAAATCACAATTTTTAGGATGTTCGGTACAAGAACAACTCACATTTGTTCTATGATAAACAATTAACAGAAAAATTAAGAAAATAATGCAATTACAAAAAAATCAAAAAATCTAACGGCATCAAATTTCGTATTATAAGCAAACCCATTAAACTCTATACTAATTTCCGGTCACTGTGGGCAGTGGAGACGTCGCCCTCGTGAGCCCCATAGTTCGGATTTGGAAGAAATTAAAAACCGGTTAAGGGGGCTATCACTGAGTGTCAGCTGCCTGTCCGGATGGAAGAGGTGCCCGTCAATTGGGTAAAGGTTGTTTCGTTTCACGTCCACTTCACCACCGAGAGGTGTTGTGTTGTTTTTGAGAATCCGTGTCGGGGACATATGCAACACAATCCGAGCCCATTTCAGACTGATTATAATCTTTTTTGTTCGCGTACAGACGTACAGTCGAATAATTACATGAATAATGATGAATCCTACTGACATTTGAATCGTTATGCAATGAAATTAATGCACATCAAATAATATGTTGCTCACGTTTGGTTGATTGAGTATTTGGTCAAATTTGATAATTATAAGATACTAGTCGACCGATACTACATAGTAGGCGAAAATGCGCGTTGAGAAGTGCCTGTGCGCAATTTTCATACAAATCTTCATTTTAGTATTTCAACTTAGCTAATGATTTTCCACAAAGGATATATCATATAAACCCGTCGGAAACTATAACGAATGTAACTGCTGAAGGAATGAATAAAATTCATCCAGCCGTTTACGAGTTATGTGGATACGAACACAGACCATTTCATTTTTATTATATAGACTAGTTGACCCGGCAGACGTTGTCCTGCACAGTAGGCGAGAATGTGCGTTCCGAACTGCCCATGCAACATTCGCATAGGAATCACAATTTTAGTTATTCACGGTTTGCTCAACTTTACTCGTAATTTTCGCGTTAGGAAATATCATATAAACCCGTCGGAAACTGTAACGAATGTTTCTACTGAAGAAATGAAAAAAATCCATCCAGCCGTTTTCGAGTTATGCGGATACGAACACAGACCATTTCATTTTTATATATAAGATTTTAAATTGGTAATAATCTCGTATTAGAACTGATAGAAATTTTATTACTATTAAGATTTGTTTTAGCTACAACCTTTTTGAATATTCTTGTTATAGCAGTGAAAGCCACTTTCGATTACGGAACTTTTCTTATTCCAAAATGCATTCAACTTTCACAATTCAGAAAAAAAAAAAAAATCAATAACTGTTATAAAAGTTCCGCAGTGCAATTTGCTTTTATTGCTCTTCCTAATTCCATCCGTCATCATATATTTTCCCCTTGCTGCAATGAACGCAGATGTTCAAAATCCAGTAAGTTCGTGATACGTCAGATAAAAAAAATATCGACCCTATCAAACAAGGGCCTTGAATGACTGTGCTGCGCAACGGAAATGGAATTGAATTCACAAATCTAGAGGGATTTGCAATCTTCTCTATCGCTATCATCGTCGTTTTTGTCGTCGTCAATCGTCCACACGCTATTGCACTCCGCCTGACTGCGATAACGATTTTGATAAAAATAGAGTGACGACGGCTTCTATCTTAAGACCGGTGAACGGTTTCTTCCATTTTCTGCAGTTGTAAAGATACGGATCCTATTGTCATTATGCAAATTGTCAATAAGACTAATGTCCCCGGGGAGAATCTTTCCGTCTGCTAAGAAGCGCACATTTTTATTCCCGGAAAACCACCATGAGCTTTAATCTGCAGAAAAGCACTCCGCCGCTAAGTAACGCGTCGAATTTGCCGTTCCGCATGAAAGTCACGTACATTCCATTCAAATTGGATCTCTTCATTTGCCGAGAGTGCATCACGCGGTGCCTTCCCGCGCGCAATGATTGCACCCACTACGGCCAACGTCGTCGTCGTCGGGAGCCGTCAACGGGGTTTCTTCTCAAGTGTCACTTTTCATCATGCCGTGCGAACGTACGAGTGCGCGAATGGTGCGCATCACATCTAGAGAAGACTAGGCGCGGGAATTCGCCCGTGTCCTCCGGACCAGTGGATGTGGGAGAACTTCCTCAGGAATGTACGCACACCACACCATCGGGAGGGAAGCAGCACTCTCTTATATCGTTCGTTTGATGGTTGTACTTGCAAGTGATTGAAAATAAAGACACATGCAGTTAAGAAATTGGAGAAGCGCGTTGAAGAACTATACGCTGGCTAGAGTTTCAGTTGTGTTCTGCTGTGAGTAATTCATCTGAAAGGTTATGTTAGACCCATGCCTAATATTATTATACACCCGATTCTGTTTCACACGGATTTTTTTTACACGGCCGTGTAAAAAAACGAGCAATGGGTAATGTTTTCAACATAACTGCGAGTAGACGTAGGACTTGTATAAACGTAGCGTATTTACATTCAACTTCTAACTTTTGGATCTAGAGTTTGATTATAGTATTGATATTGGAAACGTCAACTTCCATGCTGTGTAGAATTATTAGCAATTTGTTTATTCAAAACTTCTGAAAATAAAACTATTAATGAAATACAAAATTAGAATTGCTTTCTTTCTAACTTTTAAGCCCTAATTTACTCAAGCGAATGTAGGGCATTTATAGATTTCTTATTCATGATTGTATTTGAAGTTTAGAAATTCTATTTATAAAATTTTCAAACTTGGGCAAAATGTGCTATTTTGGGGGAACTATCCCGTTTTCCAAACAAAGAAATACAGCACCAATTTCGTTGCTTCTTTTTGCTAACATGCGTGCTTACTGCTGAAAAAATCACAACAATAAGAAACAAGTCAAGGAGCAGTAACTCTACTAAAATAAAGGAGGTACTGCTAATACATCAACGAAAAATTATGTAATCTTTTGATTTCAAACTCCGAGTCTACGTTAATTTAATGATACAATTTCTCAGAAAATGAAAAACAAGGAATAAGATAAAGTTTATTTAAATATTTTTCTGGAAATTATTTTTTGCGGACTTTTTTAAAAGATTTACATGTAATACAGCGAAATTTTCTAATGTAAAATGGATATTAACACTATTGCTGATTGTGTATCTTTAATTGCTAATGACTTCTGCAAATAAATGAAAGTACATATTTTAATCAAATTTTTAATTTCCTTAGTGTGGTTGATTTTTTTTGCTGGGGAATCAGAACTGTTATAGTATAACCATGTTTTAATGTACATACACCTGTGTTCAGAATAATAGCAGCGGAAGCCGTTTTTGATACAAAATGGTCAACTTTGACAAGCTGTAACTTTGCACCCCGATGACCGATTGAGCTGAAATTTTGGCAGTGAACTACGAATATGATGAATTTTACACATACTTCGTACGATTTTTTTTGAATGAGGCGTTCAAAAACTACGCACTAGGTCAAATTGTTCAAAAAAATAGCAGTTTTTATTTTTGTTATATTGGCCAATTCAAATGTCAAATTCAACAATTTATATTTTTTAAATTTTAAACTTAGTGTCTCGCAGCACCTGAATTCAAATTGATAACATTCCAATCAATTGTTTTATTGATATTTCCAAAACAAAAACTGCTATTTTTTTGAACAATTTGACCTAGTGCGTAATTTTTGAACGCGTCATTCGAAAAAATGATACTTACTATGTGTAAAATTCATCATATTTGTAGTTCACTGCCAAAATTTCAGCTCAATCGGTCATCGGGGTGCAAAGTTACAGCTTGTCAAAGTTGACCATTTTGTATGAAAAACGGCTTCCGCTGCTATTATTCTGAACACAGGTGTATGTGTCGTTTAGTACCAAGCACAACTTAACATATGGTCAGTCATATGACATGACTCTTACCCATCCCGGGATCATGTGGATTATGAAACCAATCACTTTTCGTAGATGAGCAGACCAAATCTCTCTAATTTTATTCATCTTCATCCACCACCGCTGCCCTCGTTGCCTCAGTCATCATCGGCCTCTAGCCGATGAACTCCGAGCGATGCGATGGGCGATTGCATCCATCGCAACCGACACCACTGTATCCGACCATCATCAGGCACAGAATTACAAAAAAATGCGCCCACTTCTTTCATGCATATTCGCCGACCCACCGGTAGTTCTACCGCTGGTGACTGCATGCTGTCGCTGTGTAGGTAAGCAGCGAACGAACGAACGAAACGAAAAATGCGCGAGCAAAAAGCACGTCAGTACGCGTTGCTGTCACAAATTGTAATGACTCACACACGGCAAGCACTCCTTCTTTTATACACAAATAAAATCTTCAGGTAGACCCGAAGGCCCGTGACATACCGCATTCTGATGTCCGTGTTAGGAATGCACGGGATTGGTTACATATGAAACTTTTACTGGCTTTGACAAGAGTTGAAATTTTCAATAGTTTATCGTTTAAAATCATAAGTTTCAATAAAATAGGCAAAATGGTGGAGAGTGTCCGAGTCCATTGATATATAAATCTTAAAAATCCATCGAAAGATAAAGGCGCTAGTAGCGTTCAAAATCTTCCCTTGCAGCGTAACGCTCTCGATTTCCAAAAATCTAAATGACACCCAGTATAGTAAAGAAAGACGTAAGTCCTACGTCAAAAATCCCATACAAAATGTTTGCAAAGTTGCTCCATTTTCCATGATTCGTCAAGAAATCATATTTTTTTTTAAACGGATTTTTGAATTTTGAACTGAAAACTTTTTTAACACGGAACGCATCCCCCGTGTAAAATAAGACTCGGTTGTATACCAATCGATTCTTCTTTATTTTTACTATTTATTTATTTCTTATATTTATATCTTATATGAGATCACCCACTTTCGGTGAAACCCACGCCACGACCCATTTTGTCGATCGCTGGACAACAATGATTCCCATCGTGGAAAAAGAAACATGCCTTCATTAACTCGGCCGTGTCCGCCTACGGAACGTTCGGTACCAGCCATGCGTTCTACGCCTCTGGAAACTCCGACGCGAATTCCTACGCGTTCTTGTTCTTGACGAATTGCGTTGAGCTTGGTGGAAACGTTGACCCGAACGTGGCAACGTCCATCACGTAGACCTCGGGTGTTTCTCCTTCTACCGCTTGGAAAAGGAAGCGTTGCGCTGGGCAGACTTGTCCTCCTCTCTGATCCTTATTTAGAGGCGTATTTCCAAGACCGAGTCGTCGCTCTCGGAACCAGCTGATTATTACTGGTAGCGAGGTCAGCATGTCAGGACCTTTCATCAGCTGCGTTCAACGAAATTTCATACATGCACGGATGACCATACCACACTAAACGTACCTCCGGTATGTATCACATTTTGCATGGATTGACGTTAACGAGTACCTCCGGCGTTGCCAGATATGAGTTATTCATTTGGATGGCATCTGGAGCGTTTCAGCTACAAATCATTGAGTGCCTGTCGGCGGTGTAAGCGACTGCGACACCTCAATTTCCCCCCAAAATTCTGACTTTGGTTTTGTTGCTGTTAATGATTAGAAATATATTGAAAAAAGATTGATTGTTTTCAGGACCACCACTCTTTAGAAAAGCAGGTAGGGCCAACTCAAATTTTCTTCAAAGTGCAGATCAGAATCGCTTGACGACGGCAGAAATTTAAATGGCGACAGTAGCGGACTCAGTGACAACCATCTTTGCTGCAGCAAATTTATTCGCTAAGGTGCAGACTGTAACGTTTCAGCGGCAAACTATAGAGTGGCTGTCTTTGGCGTCAGTAGCAGTCAAGTGTAGTTTTCCTCCAGATTCTGATTTTGGTTTTATCGCTGTTAAGGCAATTCAACGGAACGGCAACGGAAACGGCAAGATTCGACAGAAAATAGAACTATCAAATTAATTCAACCGTTTTCATCGCCGTTTCACTGCATTGCGTAGGGGGCTTTAGTATAGTAGGAAATGGGCACTATTAAAAATCAATCGATTATTTTCAAGACCACCATACAAAACATAATTACTTGGAAACTGCAGGAAGATCACTCGCAACGATGATTTTGTGTTGTCCAACGTCTACCTTGCGGTCATGTCTCTTTTCACAGATTTCTATGAATTTCTTCGAAATCTCAACAGCAGAACTGTTCGGTAATTATTTACCCAATTTTCTGTGATTGTTTCCTTTGTTAAACTGTCAAAACCACCGAAAATCAACAGTTCTGCTGTTGAGATTTTGGTGAAATTTCACCGAAATCTGCGATTTATTTTAAGTGTGTGAAAACGTCTCTGGCTGGGTTTGCAGAAATCGCTCTCAATAGATAGCGAACAACGATGAAAAAGAGGCAAAAACTGTTCCGAATCATATCAAGCCATGATAACAAATTTATCAGACTTGTATACAAGTGCGAAAAAAACAGAATCGGATAGGCAGCCCCCACAGAAAAATGGTGATTCTCGCTTTGTTTTCGCTCATTTCGTGTTGGTTACTGCACAGCTGTGTAGAACAAATTTAAATGCATCATCAGAGCCAGTGCTTCCCGCATTTGGAGCTTTCTAAAAGAAATTTATCATTTATTTGTTAGACATAACCCTTTGCTCCAATAGAATCAGTCGCGAGTTGACGAATTGGCATGTGTCATTGGCATTGATAATTTTGAATGTTACTTCACAGACCTTGCGTTTTAAAAATCCTCGTTCAATCAACTGGGATCTTTATACTACCAAACTTTATGGATATCTACCTTCCACACACCTAAAAATAATCTTGTAATTTTAGGTGCTGTGACAACGACATATTCGAGCGTCACTTTGGACGTAAAATTAGGTGATAATTTAATTTTACATCAAAACTTTATTGACAAAAAAATTGAAGGATTAGAACGAGAACCGAACATAAGCCCGCTGAGTGAGAGCCCAACACGTTACCACTCAGCTATCATCGTCTTTTGAAGGAGAGGTGATCGAAGTAAAGCATGCTCCACGATTTACACTGAACAAGTATTTCACTGCATCAAGGCATCGACTGCCAGAGCGTTAGGTGCGTCGCATCGGGTGCTGTCGTCGTATTGGATTTCATGACATGTAATTTTAAATCATCTAACATTGAAAAATATGCGATTCAGTTTATGTCATGTAGTTTTGTGTCATTTTATTCACGTACGTCACCTGTAATATTCATATTTTTTGGTGTGCATAGAAACTTCTATACCGACTTGGATGATGCATTTGATACTACAACGTTGCACATCGTGGAAGCTTCCGAAGAAGCTTGCCCTTTGCGTTCTGTAAAAACCTCAAGAGGAACCCTGTGGTGGCTAAGGTCAGGAAGCAGTGTAGAAGGAGTTGGAACAGACGCCATTTAGCAGGGACGGATTGGGTCGGAAAGCTTACAAGAAGACTATACGATCTGCTGAGCGATCCAGCTGAAAAATCCTTTGTGCAAATGTTTCTAATTTGAGTGAAGCCAGTCGACTAAATGAAATTCTTGCTAGATTCAAGGTTTTCCAAGTTATTGAAATTCGCAAGCCAATTATGTAGTTATGGTTCTTGGGCTCAGGCTAGTAGAATCATAACTACTGAATCGCTTCAACGAGTTCTTAACAGTTTTGCTCCTCACAAATCTCCCGTTCTTATTCAGAAGTGTTTTGAGCATATCAAACATGTTTTGAAAAAACTTTTAGTATGCAGTTTTGCTACTGGATATATCCCCATATCTGGCGGGATGTCAGTGTAAAGCTCATCCCAAAAGCAGGACGTGCTTCGTATGAAGAAGCAAAGGGTTTTAGACCCGTCAGTCTGACATCATTGCTTCTGAAATGCTTAGAACGTATTATCGATCATCACATTCGAGTACTGTTTGGCAAACATGCCTCTCCATGTTAATCAACATGCTTACCAATCTGGAAACTCCACCGTGACTCTTCTACACAGATTGTCTATGATATCGAGAAAACATTCGCTCAAAAGCAATCTTGCTTGGGTGCTGCTTTCTTAGATATTGAGGGTGCTTTCGACAACGTGCCTTTCGATGCAATATTGGAAGCCGCACGTCGTCATCGGCTACCTAATATAATAACCAAATGGATTCACCAGATGCTTAAAAACCGGCATCTCTACTCGACATTACGTCAAGCAGCTATTAGGAAATGCGGATGTCCTCAACGGGGAATATTATCTCCACTTTTTTGGAATCTCGCTGTTGATACGTTCTGTACGCAGGATAAAGCTCTTTGAAACTCGAGCATGGTTTTGAAGAAGCAATTGATGGCTATTAAACATGGAAAGCAACACTTATACTAAACTCGAACAAGTTAGCCATACAACAACATACTTAAGTCAGTTTGGTAAGATAAGTCAGTTGTGAATATTTATAGTTGTAATAACGGCAACGCATGCTTAGGACCATCTTTGGTGTTGTTCAAGATAATGGTGTATGGCGGCGAAGGACGAACCACGGTGAACCCAGTACTCAGAAGGTAGCAGAAGCTGGAAGGGTACGATGGGCAGGGCATGTTACAAGAATGCCGAACAGCTAGATGTAAACTGAATAGACGAAATGCAACGACGAACAAATACAAACTTATTGATAACCACTTGGATACCTTTTTTGACGTTTTTGCGGTTTTTGTTTGGATTCTTATATGAATTCCTTTGAATTTTTTTTTATTCATTTATTTATTTGGTAGGCAGTCTGTGTTCTTAAACGCTACTGTGCCGTGATCTACTATTGTATTCTGCTGCACAGAATCTATTTTTAGATATCCATTAGAGTCCAATGTGTCTGTTTGTCCATGTCGAGGTATCCAGTGATCGTTGCATTGTTCGGTTGCCATTTTAATCCGGGAACGTTGGAGGAATGCCTCCGAGAACAAGTTGTCAGTCGTCATTAGGCAGCCGTGACGATAAGGCGCGTATCCCAAATGCCACCGTATGGGCTGCGGCTCCGGCGACTGACGAGGGTTTGGTGGAGGGGCTGGGAATCGAACCCATGACCATTCGCTTATAAGGCGAACGTGTACCCACCCAAGTAACCAGTAAGCATTATATAAAGCATTTAAGTGGCATTAAATGCGCCTTTATGGCAAAACATTAAATGCCGATAAGCCCTATAGTCATCTTTAATGCCATTTTAATGCAGTTTTTGGCCCAATATATGGCTGCTTAAATGCTCAATCCTACTTTATCGATAAAGTAGAAATTTTGCTGAGTAGCATTTATTCAGCATCCGAAGTGATGAATAAATGTTTAATTTTGAAAACAAGAAAAAAGGTTTTTTTATGGCATTTTTGTCTAATTCTTTTTTTACATAGTTTTTTTTTCATATTATATCGTTATTGTATTTTCATATTTGAAATGGAACATTATTTTTTACTTGCTTCGAGCGGGATTTCGCGCTCTTGCCACCCGACACTGTAGTTGTCATCGCCCTTACCAGCTGACCCATAAGAGAGTGATGGTAGTGCGAATCAAGATTTTTTTATGTACATAAAAAAAATCTTGGTGGGAATAATCTTGCCCAACATAAACATTACGCCCTTCAGGTACATTGAAACTTAATCTAACTCATATCAGAATGCAACCGTTACAAACGTCATACCCAGTTGCAATGAAACAGCTACAGTATTCATTTAATTTATTTAGTTAACATCTAAACAGATAACACTGAATCAACAATTTGACGCCACAATACACGGTTCGAGGCCGCATCTCTCCATCCTCGGATACGCCCCACGCTCGCCAAGTCGTTTTGCATCTGGTCTGCCCATCTCGCAGCTACAGTAGTGCTGCTTTAATGCATCCATCGAAAATAGTGCAATGGAATAATAAAATGTAGCAAAACTATGTAGTGATAGGGTTAGGTTAACTACAAGTGTCAATGGTTGGAATGGAAAAAACATTCTGCACGTACCGATTTCTATTCTCAAATGTAAGTTCATTGGACAAATAGTCCCCGCTATATGGTTCCATATTGGAAAACGTTTGACGTATGAACACTACAGGCCTTAAAGTGGCACTAATGTAGCTGTTCCATTGCACTTAAGGACATAGTTGGAAGAGTACCACGATGGCAGCCAATATGGCACCGGACCTTCCAGGGGCCAACCCCACACCTCCCGCACTCCTCTCCCACCAACATTCGAATGCATCGAACAGCATCGAACAAAAGTTTAATATTCAAATTACTAACCTGTTCACAGCATATTTCCTTACTTCCCGTGATAATGAACATGTTTCTTCAATGAATCCTATGTATTCCGGCTCGAATTGTAGCATAAATCAGCAGTTTCGTGCCAATTTAATAGCCGTTCGCGATTTGGTGGGTTCATCACTGCACTTCACTTCTTCTCAAAGGGCATTGGAAAAATCAAGTTTTTACTCACTGCTCCGCACATGAGCAGCCCGAAATGTTGATAGAATGCAAATTAAACACCACTTTTTGAAATCAGTCACTTATTTGAACCGAAAACTTAACTGCTAGTTTTGCCCGAAAAAAAAAACGATTAAAAACTGATCGCGGAGCGAATGTAAACACCGCGGTGCACCGGCACCGGCAGCAGCAAACTAATAAGTAGGGTGGCTCAAAAAATAATTTTGCTTCGCCACGCTCAGTTGATTATGATTTATAATTTGGCTCACCGTGCGCAGGTCGTTTCAGGTTTGTATGACAGTTGATATGGCGAGGTTGAATTTAACATTATTCTGATTCTGGCACTCCGTCATTGGGCGATGGTAAGGGGGAGACCATATGACTTGATGAAATATTTAAGTGCTTCAACTCCATAGACAATCCATATTGAATGGTCGTTCCAATAGTTGGGAGTCGATTTTAATCGAGGTTGCGATTCTTTCGCATGATAATTAGGCTTCTCAGAAGCCATCAGTGAAACGTGCAATTCAACAAAATACCCAGAATTTGTCTGTGATATCTATCGCACCAGGGGCAGATACTTCTAGTCTAGTCTAGTCTACACTATCGTACCAGGGGCAGATACTTCATACAAAAAGTGTGACATAAGGGTGAGTGGAGTATAAAATGATATATTAGCGTTACGTAATTAATGGATCTTTCCTGCGGTGCGGTTTTCGTTCACTGAAGTCTCTGGAATGTTGCTTTCAGCTATGTGGGTTCTCTTTTCACCAGCGTTTGGAGGGAAAGCGCCGTAGCAAGTGTAATAAAAGGTTTAGTTTCCCATTCTAGTTTTCATACAAACTTGAACCGGCTTGCGCTCAACCAGTTTTTGTTCAAATCGGTTTTTTGAGGACACTCGGAGCATGGGACGGAATCGAGTGAGCGTGGTGGTGCTGGGTCGTTTTTTGAACCACCCTACTAATATTCTTTGTTTTTGCCTTTCTCGTATACTAAGTATACGTAAAGGCTATATGTTCACTCCAAAAACAAACTTTTTATAGAAGGCTCGGAGACCCATAGTGTTATATACCAATCGACTCAGCTCGACGAATTGAGGTGATGTCTGTGTGTGTGTGCGTGTGTGTGTGTGTGTGTATGTGTGTGTGTATGTGCGCACCAAAAGAGCAAAAAGTTTAGCTCACTTTTTTGCACTTACCCTCAACCAATTTACTCGCAACAGGTTGCATTCGACGCAGTATACTGCCCCATTGTTTCCTATTGAAAATTGGTCGGATCGGACTATGGGCTTGGAAGTTATGGCCAAAATACTTTTCCTTATAAAAAAGCGCTTAAAAAAGTCTTGCTCACTTTTAATGCACTTACCCTAAACGGATTCCCTCACAACAGGCTGCATTCGACGCAGTATCTTACTCCATTGTTTCCTATTGAAAATTGGACGGATCGGACAATGGGTTTGGTAGTTATGGCCAAAATACTTTTCCTCATAAAAAAGCGCGTAAAAAAGTCTAGCTCACTTTTAATGCACTTACCCTAAACGGATTCCCTCACAACAGGCTGCATTCGACGCAGTATACTGCCCCATTGTTTCCTATTGAAAATTGGACGGATCGGACAATAGGCTTGGTAGTTATGGCCAAAATACTATTTTTTACCGCACGAGAAAGGCATCATCACCGCTAGGTGGATTAATCTGGGTTTTTTTTATAAATACGACACCAATACTACTACAGTATATGAAAGTTTTTATTGTACCAATACTATCAAAGCTTTGTTTTGGTACTCAACCCACCTTCACCTTAACGAAAAACAACATTGTGCATTCAAAATGCTATTATAAGACTATGATTCTCATGTAGGCTTTGAGAATGCTTATTTACAGCATGGAGCATATGCAATGCCAGTATGATGCTACTATAGTACTTACTTTAATGCTTATTGGTTACCTGGGCAACTACGCTACGGGACCCTCTTCTTTTGAAATTTCTTAGTTAAAAACTTCAAATCAAGATTTCTCGAGATTCCTCCTAGGGATTTTTTTTCCAGTGATCCAGTGATTTCCGTGATCCCACTGCGATAAAGTCGACGACCATAAGACCATAAGACCATAAGAAAACGGGAATGGGCCCATAACCTGTTGGCCGGAGAAAAGGGAACCCCCTCACAAAGAACAAACAAAACTAGAGTTCCCTCTTCTCCATTCCACGGCAGGCTACGGACTGATACTCCTGCCTGCTGGTGCAGTTCTCTTTATTCAACAATAGGTATATGTATACCGCCGGAAATAAGTATAAAGACAAGCATGATTTTCATACATTTTCATCATGATTGAGGATCGATATCTCGATTCGTAGCGATTCGATTTGGCTGAAATTTTACTAGGCACCTGTTTTTAACTTGATCTTTCGATCTTTGAGTAAATTGTATACATCTCTGTTGATTGTGACCTCAAAATCTGGAAATAATTATAAAGACACCACTTTTTTATATGGAGCTCCATACAACGGAACTGTCTTTAGAATTATTTCCAACAGAAACGCGTGTAACCAGAATATATGCAGAAATGTAACTATCATTGAATAAAAATTCAAGTCATTTTAGGCTTGTTGGCAAAAAATCAGCCCAATCGAATCGCTAAGAATCGAGATATTGACTTCCCAATATGGCCATTTTGTATGGAAACCGAGCTTGTCTTTATACTTATTTCCACCAGTGTATATGAGAGTGGGGCGTCATGGTCATTTTTTCAAATCAATGGTTTTTCGAAGCCATTCTGGGTCCTGAACAACTGTGCAGAATTTGGGACCGATTGGTTGCTTCCTCGCTTTCCGCATCGCGTTTGAAGTTTGTATGGAAATTAGTATGGGAGAACGTATATTTTTGCATTTCTACTACTAGAGGTTTCAGTTCATCATAAACCAAGTGGCGCATTACGTTAAAGTATAACCAAAAGGATGCCGAAAAACTTTGCTGAAGAAGGCACGTTGCTGGAACGTCCACGAAAAAAGTTATAACGCTTCGAAGATTGAGTGTTCAAACCATATGCTAAAAATCATTTATTCTGCCAGCACTGCCGAACTACGTGGAGCAATAATTTAACTGCGTGTTATTTCAAAATTATTGATTTTATAGGACTTTGGAGCTAATGGGAGATATTCGGAATGATTACACAAAGTAAAAAATCCGACTAGAACGAAAATGGGTTTTGCCCTCTGATAATTACAGATTGTCCGGTAGTGCTGGCAGAAACATTGATTTCTTGCATATGGTTTAAACAATCAATTTTCGAAACGTAATAAAATTTTTTGTAGACCTTCCAGCTGCGTACCTTCTTCGGCAAAGTCTTTCGGCATCTTCCAGGCTATATGCTAACGTATTGAGTCACGTGATTGATGATAAATTGAAGCCGCTATAAGAGAAAATGTAAAAAAGAACGTTTTCCCATACTAATCTCCATGTAAACTTAAAACGCGATGCGGCATGCAAGGCAACCAATCGAGCCCATATTTTGCACAGTTGATTGGAGTCCCAAAACGATTAAGAAAAACCTTGATCTCACTTGATCGGACGAAGTTTGCGTTTTCCCATACAACTGCGCCCCACTCTAATGTATATACAATACATCCATAACAATATTCCTTAATCTACCCAAGAGCTACTACAACTAACCGTCGCCTGCTTTTTACCATCTTCGATCTACAGCGAAGCGTCGCACACTATCTGATATTTCAACAAATTTTGCCAAAACTTAACTTATTTTGAAAAATAAAAGCATTCTTATTAAGGAGCGTTGTATGTCAACATTATTTTTACTTGTAATTCAACGTTTAGTTTCTTTAAATCTGCAATTAAATACAAATTTGCTTCTATCGTAACCCGGGGCGATAACATCAAAGTATATTCGATGTCGGCCTACATATCATCTATGTATGATGTTATGAATTTCATGTGAAACTATTCACGATATATAAATCGTGCTCCAACATCATAATTATGTCAACCTGAAAAATTCCCGAGTACGCCGAAATAATGGAAATGAAAAAAAAAATCCTGTCTTATAAATGCTAATGAATGGGCCACATGTCAGCTAACACTATATATATATATATACAAGAATTTAGAAATGAATTGTTAAATTTGATTTCGGCTCCGTAACGCTTCACGGTAATTGAGCCTCAAAAATAAACGGAAGACTAAAAAAATGGGACACATGTAGTGTATTCTCAGAAATCCTTCGCAGGAAAAGGCTTAGAGGGCCGCACTGGTTTAGTGCATTAAATATGTTTTCTAAATGGTTTCATATCTGCGCCATCACAACTGTTTGACACAGTGTACCATGCATTCTCGTTACCTGACGACAAAACATCACATAGACGTGTAGCTTGTGAATGAGATTTTGACATAAGAGTGTTTTTTAATTGGATTATGGCAAAATAAGCCAAACACTGAGCATCCAACTAATGAGTCTTCCAAGTAACGAGAATGTAATGAGCACCAGCGAATATTGTGAACGACTAGGTCAGATGTAATGAAAAATAGCTTAGTACCGGATATAAAAGTCTGTATTTTGAAAGAAATAGCAGAAAAATAATACTATTGGCATCAAGCTCCGGCATCATCTCAAAACGTTGCCTCTGTCGCTTTTTATTCACTTCTTGCACGATGGTTATACTTTTCTTACATTCAAAAAGATAAGTAACTTCTACCGAGCTCAAATTGCAAACTGATCAAAACCGGCTGGTACACACGTTCGGATGTTGCCCTTCATCGCCATGAAAAGGACCACCGCCGTGGCGGAACGGGTACGGGTGAATTCGTCCGGCTGCCCTTTGAGGAGAATGGTGGCTGTTGTGGAGGCGCGCATCTCCGTCAAAAAATGGCAATGAATTGGGATTGAACGGTTAGTGGCGACGCGACGGTATGCTGCAATTCGTAAAAAAATGGGGTCGCAGTCCCCGACAAGCAAACACATAATGTTCTCCCGCCACGATGCCGGTCTAGAAAGAGAGCGTAATCGGTTTGATTTCGACCGTGAGAGGAATTGTTTTGGAAATTGTTGCGGAAACTAAGAGTACGCAGGCAGCGTTCGACGCGACCCTCTAAATGAATATCATTTGAAACGGACGGAAACAGCAGAATGCGTGCAAAGGGTTGAGATGGTAATTGAGACCGATCGGCGCAGACAGGCAAGAAGCTGACTTGTTGAATGTTGAATAATTGTTCGGGCACTTGACTGAAGTGCAATTAGTTAGTTGATGGAATAAATTGTTTTTTTTTTAAGCTATGCCGAAGGTGGTATACGTTTCGAATTCAATTTGTGAATTGAACCGTAATGTCGATTCAGAAAATCTCTTACGTAGTTAGTTTATCGCTTCATAGCCTTGCGTTTTCATTAAAATTCCAGCATAGACACATAAAGCATTCAATTGATGGCTTTTAATGATCATTTTAATAAAAAAAAACTATATTGATTTGCAAACGGAGAGCCGCATAAGAAAAAAAATCAGGGAGGAATTAATTAAATTTGGATTAAATTTCGTTTTCATGTTCTTTTGCTAATTGCATTATATTCATACGGAGTAAATCGGGTACAATGACAGTACAAGTTTACTTCTTCTTATTGGCATTACATCACCACACTGGGACAGAACCGCCTCGCAGCTTAGTGTTCATTAAGCACTTCCACAGTTATTAACTGCGAGGTTTCTAAGCCAGGTTACCATTTTTGCATTCGTATATCATGAGACTAACACGATCATTCTTTTATGCCCAGGGAAGTCGAGACAATTTCCAATCCGAAAACTGCCTAGACCGGCACCAGGAATCGAACCCAGCCAGTTTACTTACGAAGTACTAACACACATTTGAGGCTATGTCCAGGAAATCATCATCAAATAAAATTACAAATAAATACGATACTATGAGTTTGTTTTGGAGATGCGTTCTTAAATAACGTGACGAAACTTTACTAAGCGTAAGTTTAGATTTCGTGGCGAATCAAGAAATTACTTAGATTCTTCCCTCTTCGACTCTAAAACAAAAAGAACATAATTCTCAGTCAATAAAATTTGAATAATCTCTAAAGTCATCTATATTCATCATAACCTACCTATGTAATTACCTTATTTAAATTTTACGATCGCAATTGGGCAAACAAAGAACTTTACAAATGAGCCCAAATTTCCCAACTTCGTGTGCGAAAACAGCTCGGTCATCAATAAAACTTAACCGCACCTCATAGCGCCATGATGCGGATCGGAGGTACAGATTTATGATCCCTTTTATTCCGAACCTATCTTCGCTTCTCTGCCATTCATAATCCGGATCCGATCCTAGTTCCGCAAACAAACACGTGTATACGTTTCGGCTTTCGGCCCGGTCCATACATTGTGAATTGTACCTTCGCGGGGGCTTAACATATTATAAAACAAACTGGAATTTCCAGCCAATATAGTGGCGTTTGCTCATAAAATTTCCAACATCGAAAACTGAAACAGCAGCAGCTGCCGTACGGTTTCTCCAAAATGTGAGATGAAAATGCAAAAAACAAAATGCAGCTGTTTTTGAACGATCCCGTGTTATCGAACCAGGTTTTAGTTTGGCAGTTGATAGCAGTCAGCCTTCGGCTGTCGGCATTGCGAGCAAAGACGACGATCGCGACAGAGATGGGAGGATAATTTATCTCGTTGTGTCCGTTTTCTTCAGCAGTTGAGCCCGATTAAAATATCCGTGATCACAGACAGAGTAGACTAGAGTAGAGTTTCAATTCAAAGTACAATGACTAATTCCGGTGTTAATGGGAGTGGAATTTTGGGGCTAATTAAATTATAAATGAAAAGAGATGCGAAGAGAAAACGTGTTGCTCTAATGAAGCACTTTTTCGTGATGTCAAATGAGTTGTAAATTTAATTCCGCCCGGCTTGTAATCAATTATCACCGAAAAATGCAAAACATATGCCGGATGAAAGATATGAAGCGTAGAAAGACTAGAAAGCAATCATTTGGCAAACTGCATTTTGTTCGTAGAATTGTAAAGTAGTGCACAATTTCCAACTTGTTGGCAGATGCGTTACGTAATCACTAGTTGTTTGAAGTCGTCTATGTAATTATCTTTTTGATTTCCATCCATTTCCAATTATCTTTTTGATTTGTCTTTTTGATTTCCATCACACTTGACAATGAGGTAGTTGGTTTGTTCGCTCGCAACGTATATATGGACGAATGAGTGGGTGGTAGGGTGTATCGAATAGAAAAAATGTTCGTACTTATGAAGTAGTTGAACGAAATTTGGTATTTATTTATTTCATTTTTTACCCATCACTATCCCGCACAACAAAAAGCTCCCACGGATCCTTCTGATGGTGATACAACTATCTCAGCTCTATATGAATATTTATTCAGACTATACTCAGAGGGGTTCTCCTTAGCCGTTTAGATGCGCGGCTAAAAAGCAAGACCTTGCTGAGGGAGGCTGGGTTCGATTCCCGGGGGAAATTTCCGGGTTGGAAATTATCTTGACTTTCCTGGGTATAGAAGTATCATCGTGTTAGCCTTATCCTTATGATATACGAATGCGAAAATGGTAACTTAGCGCAGTTAATAACTGTGAAAGTGCTTATTGAACACTAAGCTGCGCGGCTGAAATGTCCCAGTGGGGGATTTAATGCCAAAGAATAGGAAATAGTCAGAGGGCCCTTTGCAGTACATAAAAGTCTTCTCCATTCAACCTGGTTGCTGCACATCGCCAATCACGCAATATACGAAGAGTCAGTAAATCTTCTTCCATCTGACCGATCCCTCTTGCTTTCTGAGCGGATCGTTGTCGAAAAGAATTATTTTCGTCTGGTTACTGTCCAACACTCTGGCCACGTACCCGGCCCACCGCAGTCGCCCGAGTTTCGTGATGGGAACGATGGATGGTTCTCCCAACAGCTGATGCAATTCGTGGTTTATTAACCTCCTCCGTGCTTCATCTTGTATACGCCGCACATATTTGTTCGAGCACTTTTAAGAAAATTCTTCTCGGATCAACTGTCTCTTGTATAAAATAATGACCCTGAATTGAGGAAGAACAAGTAGGTTGTGGATACGAACAGACGTGAAAACTTTTCATGATCCTCTTTGACTTTTTTTTTAATATAGAAAAATGATTTATAATATAATTGCTATGGAAAGTTTCCAGTTAGTGCAGGGATGGAAATAATCATTTGAAGATTTATTGTGTCACTTGACGCTCTTCTGAAGTGCTTTTAAATTTGACTGGCAAAGATCGACATCGAAGCACGGCAATAACCGGAGAAGTGAGCAAATAAACCCAGCTTGTAATGCGTTCCATCTATAGGTGTAATATCCAGCGTTGCCGACGATTACAACAATGCAAAAATTAAAGAGGAAGTTCTAAGATCTGATACAACCAACAATTGTATCGGTAATATGGTCAACTATTTGGTAAGCTCGACCTTTTTCTCAGCTCGCACTGAGCCTTACAAAACCATGAAACATTCCAAACAAACAATCCTTATTAAGCATTATGTTTTATTTATTGATCGAATTATAAAATGAGCGAGGAGAGAAATTGTACTCGAGGAAATTGTATCCCTACCTCCTGACCACTTTTTCATCTTCACCTACAGTCTAAGTTCCTTGGAGGCTGTTCGGTCAATGAAACGGTTAAGCACTCAGCTTATCTTCTGAATGGGATACGGAAAGCTTTGAGCTTATCACAACGGCCTTACACAACCACCTTCGGGTCCCCTCTCATTGGTCGATCCCGGGAAATGAGAAAGCGGACTCTTTGGCTAAGGTGGGCGCTATGGACGGAATTATTTACGATTTATGTTTTGCAATTATATTTATGTTTTAAAATTATGTTTTGAAGAAAATTTGTCTCTGATCAACTTTCTTTTGTTACTCTTCTCGAAAATAGACAAGAACAACAAGAATCTAGCGAGGAAATTTCACTGGACGCCATGAATTCGCTAGTTACTATTCGGTTTTTCTTTGGCAAAATTCCTCAATAGTTTGAGACTTAAGAGGTGCTTCCAGTCCACAAGGTTCAGCAGTTTTCCAGTACACACGGAACGCGTCGAATGGTCAAAGCCAGGTGAAAAGCTTTTCGAGTGCTCAGAAGGCTTCCCCCCTGATTATTCAGTCGAGTTTCAGAGGCCCATTGTTGTCAATTCCTCAGCATTTTCAAACTTTCGAGTCCTGCCGGACTAAACAATTTCCTTAATAAACCAGCCTTTTTTGGGAAGCCGAACTGTCATCCGTCCTCTCCAGGAGAAGGGGTAAATCTGTCGGCTCAGAAAAGAGAGGTTATCCGACGACCAAGAACCTCTTTTGGCAGAGTTTCTCTATTTGGTTAACAGAGCCTGGTCTAACCAAACTGTACCGGATGAATGGCGGCTAAATATAGACAGAAGACGAACGCCTTCTGCCCTGGTCAAGGAACGTGCACTTATTACACCGGTCTTAGTACATCCTCCAGCACGCTCTCGAGCAGAGAAAATGCGCCGACCTTGCCTCAATATCTCGAAAGCATTCAATCACACCTGGACGTCTTAAGTCGTGCAGCAGCTCTCCAAATGGGGGTTTTCGGGCTATAGATTGACCTTTGTTCGGAACTTCTTCATGGGACGTTCTTTCCAAGTATTCATTGGAAACCACGCGTCGAGAGGACTTACCAGGAACTAACAGGTGTGTCCTACTTCTCTTCGATACATATTTTCATTAATGCCGGCGATATCTTACTGGTCGTCGTCGGAGGTGTACTCGGTTTAAGGCACAATCCACCGTAAGTCCTCCGATGGGCCACTTCGGTAGGCATTTGACGACCACCAGCAAATGCGTTCGTATGCACTTTTATCCGGCCTGAGCATTAAGTTGGTGTAACACCCCATTCCCAATCGTAAAATAGTAAAAGTGTGATAGTTTTTTGCCCCACTTCAATTCAAACCAACAGGGCCTACAACTGGGTGCTTCGCCGCCGCTGAAATCCGCTCTACCGCTTGGAACTTACCTACCTTGCCCAATGCCCATTCATCGTAACTTCGCCGATACTCGGTCGTTGACATTTAACTTGTATGATAGAACAGCTTCTGGGGTTGCTCAAATCCACACCCGATGATGCTGCCCGTGCCGAGGTATCTACTGCATAGCCATCGCATCCACGTCCGGAGATCGCAGGATCCCTCTCATTATCAGAAAGGAACGGATTCTGCACACGATGACCGGCGTTGGTCTCCCGTGGCTCGGGTCCAATGGCATGGAGCGAGGAGCTGGCACTCTGCACTCTGGTCCATATCGCAACGCCTTCCGTAGAGGAGGCATCTCAAAGGCATTTAGGAGCTTGGTGGCAGAACTTTTGTATGCCGATTAAAAAAACATAAACACAGGTTCACGAATGTATCGGTTTCGAACGTGGAGTCGGAATCGAGATTACCGGTCCCAACCGATATCGTGATTTTTTTGTCTTTATTAGCGAGACTTACAGCCCAAGGCTGGCTCGTCTCTTGTCTCGTGATCGTCCAAGTATACAGCGTCTAGTAGGTCCCAGTATCGTCTCTCAACAGCAGAGCAAACAGCGTAAGCAGCACCTCTGGATGTAGACCGTTCTCGCTTACACGACGTTTACCTGGATCCCAGAGCACTGCGGAGCTCTTGGTAGCACCACGACTGAACTCCTCATTGGTGATGGTCATCAAGGTCTGCGCATCGCAACGGCTGTCCCCTGTCTCCGGATACAAAACCTGGAGTTTTTTTCACATGGCCCCATTGATTACCTAAAACTTTGCCCAAGACATCAATCAAAACGATGGGACAAGCCGTTTACAAGTCATATTTTTTAGAAAGTGTTCAAGGTGTTTTTGCTTATGCTCTTGTCAAAAGTTACACTAGAGTCAAAATGGCAAACCACTGATGCAGATCTTGTTTTTTGGCCATAAAGGACGTATATGCAAAATTTCAGGGAAATTAAAAAATACAAAATTGAAATCTTGAAAAAAAAATCGTGATTTCCGGGAGAACGCTCAGCATTAGGCGTATTTTATTCACAACATTCAGACCGCATCGTGCTTTCGTGCTGTGCGGTTCTTTCTCTCTTTGCGGAAGGAAGTTTTTAATACTACCCGAAGCTATTTTAATTTCAACGGTGCTTCTTAGCGCTATTTGTACCCACTGATCCCGTTACGATCTTTGCAAGGACCCGTGCCTTCGTTTTACGTTGGACCCGTTTGCGGAAGTAAAATTCCGACAAGCGGTGGTAATCCTGCAGGGACACCGTTCTGGGAAAAAAAAACCTCTTAGAAGGTCACGTCTCCACGCTCAGCCATGAGCATTAATAAAAACAAGAGGAAGGGGGAGTCTCTGAATTCTCCACTTCCTTCAAAGAAACAAGGTTTCAAGACCGTCCTGCCAAAGCGCGGAAAAAATAGAAGGAAGCTGGAGAATTCAGATATTCCTTCTAACTCTAATATCGGAAATAATTCTTCTCCAATCGAACTGAGCAATCAGTTCGATTTGATTAATGATGAAATTGAGCAAATCGAATATACCTCTAGTCCAGGTGATTCGATTCATGCGAAAAAGCAAAGGATTCCGCCAATTGTGGTATCTGTTGCCGAGTTTTCTGGCTTCCGGAATGAGATTTTGAGTAACCTTCAGGGGATCAAGGTTTCATTTCAGATTGCTAGGAAGGGTGACTGCCGCGTTTTGCCGGGATCCTTTGACGATCGCAAACGTCTTCTTCGGTATTTAACTGAGAAGCGCCATAAATTCTTCACATACGACGACAAAACTGAGCGATTGTTCAAAGTCGTCTTGAAAGGTCTCCCCAGTGACGATAAATCACTGGATGAGATTAAAATTGAAATTTCTCAATTACTTGGATTTTCACCAGTCCAAGTAATTAAGATTAAAAAGAAATCCCACTCTGGTACTTCCCAGAGGGGCATTTCTCAAGAATTTTATTTAGTTCATTTTAACAAAAGTGAACTAAATAATATGAAAAGGCCTGTATTATGTCCCATGTCCGTGTTACATGGGAACATTTCCGCAGGCCTGGGGGAAATTTCCAAAACCCCACCCAGTGCCGTAAGTGCCAAAAGTGAGGTCATGAAACATTGTCACATGGATGCTAAATGCATGATTTGTGGTGAAACCTCTCACGCCAAGGACACATGTCCTGTGAGAGAAGATTCCAATAAATTTAAATGTGCAAATTGTGGGGGCAATCATAAATCCAATGGGGTGGGGTCGCCATTGTCATTAATAGACGTATCAAACATAAATTATTTTCTTCGTTTGAAACCAAAGTTTTTGAAACCTTGGGAGTTTCTGTTGAAACAAATTTTGGTCAATTTTCCTTCATTGCAGCCTATTTGCCTTTTCAATGCAATGGGCAGCAAAAGAATTTGTTGAAAGCTGATCTTCAAATTCTGACTCGCAACAAATCAAAATTCTTCGTAATTGGTGACTTCAATGCCAAACACCGTTCATGGAATAATGCTCAAAGCAATTCCAATAGCAAAATTTTATTTGAAGATTGTTCTGCGGGATATTATACTATTCAATATCCCAATGGCCCTACTTGTTTTCCTTCCAGTCGAAATCCTTCTACAATTGATTTAGTTTTAACGGATTCAAGTCAGCTGTGTGGTCAATTGGTAACTCATGCTGACTTTGACTCTGATCACCTTCCTGTGACCTTTGAAATCTCACAAGAAGCCACTTATAATCCAATCAGCTCTACTTTTAATTATCATAGAGCTGATTGGGATTTATATAAAACATATATCGATAGGAATTTTGATGTTAATATTCCTTTGGATACCAAAAGTGATATTGACAATGCGCTCGTATCTTTGACAAATTTAATTGTCGAAGCCAGAGGCATTGCAATTCCTAAATGTGAAATTAAATTCAACTCCATTATTATTGACGACGATCTTCAGCTACTGATCCGTCTTAAAAATGTGAGGCGAAGGCAATACCAAAGAACTCGCGATCCCGCGTTGAAAGTTATTTGGCGAGATTTGCAAAATGAAATTTGAAACGTTTCGCTATTTTGAAAAATACCAACTTTGAGAATAATGTCTTGAAGTTGGATCCCAGTTCGAAACCATTTTGGAAATTAACGAAAATTCTTAAAAAACCTCAAAAGCCAATTCCAGCGCTTAAAGAGGGAAATAAAATTTTATCAACAAATGGCGAAAAGGCTCAAAAACTTGCTCAGCAGTTCGAGAGTGCCCATAATTTTAGTCTAGGTCTCACTAATCCAATTGAGGATCAGGTTACACGAAGCTTCGAAGACATTCTCAACCAAGATAATGTTTTTGACCCTTCGTTGGGAACTAATTTGGATGAAGTGAGATCTATTACTAGAAAATTTAAAAATATGAAAGCCCCGGGTGATGATGGTATTTTCTACATACTTATCAAAAAACTTCCTGAGAGCTCTTTATCCTTTTTGGTTAATTTATTTAACAAATGTTTTCAATTGGCATACTTCCCAGATAAATGGAAAAACGCCAAAGTTGTTCCAATTTTGAAGCCGTACAAAAATCCAGCTGAGGCTTCTAGTTATCGCCCATTTAGTTTGCTTTCTTCAATAAGAAAGATTATTTGTTATTTATTTTTTTTTGTTTGAAAAGATTATTTTAAATAGAATGATGGTTCATATCAATGACAATTCTATTTTTGCTGATGAGCAATTTGGTTTTCGCCATGGGCATTCAACCACTCATCAGTTATTAAGAGTTACGAACTTAATTCGGCTCAACAAATCTGAAGGATATTCGACTGGAGTTGCTCTTCTTGATATAGAGAAAGCATTTGACAGTGTTTGGCATGAAGGTTTGATTGTAAAATTGATGAATTTTAATTTTCCTCTGTACATCATTAAACTGATCCAAAATTATTTATCAGATCGCTCACTGCAGGTGAACTATCAGAATTCTAAATCTGATAGATTACCTGTAAGGGCTGGTGTCCCCCAAGGCAGTATACTGGGGCCTATCTTGTATAACATTTTTACTTCTGACTTACCTGATTTACCACCAGGGTGTAAAAAATCGTTGTTTGCAGATGACACAGGTCTCTCAGCCAAAGGGCGAAGCCTTCGTGTCATTTGTAGTAGATTGCAAAAAAGTTCGGATATTTTCTCCACTTACTTGCAAAAATGGAAAATTTCCCCGAATGCTTCCAAAACTCAGCTTATAATTTTCCCACATAAGCCGAGAGCTTCTTATTTGAAACCTTCTAGCAGACATATTGTCACTATGAATGGGGTTCCAATTAATTGGTCTAGCGAAGCTAAATATTTAGGACTTCTGCTAGATCAAAAATTAACTTTTAAAAATCATATTGAAGGCCTTCAAGCCAAATGTAACAAATATATCAAGTGTCTATATCCACTTATAAACAGAAAATCGAAACTTTGTCTTAAGAACAAACTTTTGATTTACAAACAAATTTTTAGACCTGCCATGTTGTATGCTGTGCCAATATGGACTAGTTGCTGCAATACCAGAAAGAAAGCACTTCAGAGGATTCAAAATAAAATTCTGAAAATGATTCTGAAGTTGCCTCCGTGGTATAGTACCAATGAACTTCATAGAATTTCTAATATTGAGACATTGCAACAAATGTCCAACAAAATAATTTCCAATTTTAGACAAAAATCGTTGCAATCTTCTATTGCAACAATTAACTCCTTGTACCCTTAGTATAAAATAGGTTAAGTTTAGTTTAAGTTGAAAACATTGTAATTCCTACATGGTTCAATTCAACCAGAGGAAAAATTCTAACTGCCAGAGGCAATTGAAATGTATTAATAATAACTAAAAATGTAACATAGCAAATAAGGATGATAGTGTTAAGAAAACACGGAACACCTAGTCTAAGAGATGAATGCATGTATTAGAAAATTAGCAAATAAAATTAGTTAAAAAAAAAAATATTCACTACATTGGCAAAATAATGTCACATCAGGATATCAGCTATCTGTGGACCGATTTGAACAGTTTTCTCTGGCTTTGCCTTTGAACCCCTATTTTTTTTTATTGTAATCGGATATTCGGTTTCAGAGATATCTGTGAAGTACGAACATGAGACATATTTTTAGAAAACTAATAAAATATTGCCCCATCAATATCTCAGCCATCTTTGGTTTTAAACTCGATTTTAACTCTTTTGGACTTAAACGGAAGCTATAGCAATTGGCATTGAAGGCAATAACTTCTTTTCGCAATCGGAATTTGGGCCCCGGTGATTTTGCAGTCGATCATTGGGATTCGAAGATACCTCTGAAATACGAGCATAAAATATTCCAGCACAAATATCTCAGTAATTTATATCTGATCAAAGCTCCCTTGGTTGCAAATCAAATCTGCAGCCTTCGTGTATTTTTATTGAAATTTTCATATTTTCCAAAAATTTCCTAAGTTCACTTGAAAAATCGACTGGTATGTATGTGTGTGCGTTACAAAAAAAATGTCACACCTTTCAAAAGGACCTAGATAACATATTTTTCATGAATTAATTTTAGTACTGCAATCAAATCAAAAGCTTTCATATTGGGCCGTTGATCGCGATGTTCAAATTAATTCATGAAAAAAATGTTAATTAGGTTCTTCTGAAAAGTTGAGAGAGATGTCTTTGAAGTACATGCATGCTGTACTTTCACAAATAATTTCACCGTATCTTATTTAGAAATCATTCCATCAAATCACAGTAATTCATATCTGATCAAAGCTCACTATGTAGCAAGTCAAATCAACAACCTTTGTTTTTGGTTGTTTTCCAGGAGTTTTCCTGGAACCTGAAAAATCGACGTTTTATCTGAGGCTCGGAGACCCAAGACATATATTCTAATCAACTCAGCTCGACAAACTGAGCACATGTATGTATGTGTGTTTCGGCCCAAAAATCGATTGTGTTTGTCTCACCGAAACGAAAAGTACGAGCCCTGCTAATAACACAACAATAACATCCTATTCCATAAAATCGTCCCCTCAGTACAGATAACATGTCTCCCAACATTGATTGAAATCGGTCCACGGGTTCAGAAGCAGCTCACAATTGTTCGTTTTCTAAACAGTACTTCTCCCTCTACACTGTCCCTATTTACTTAATGACTCTCTTCCCCTATACATTCTTTCCATCAGGATAGAGAATGTGTGTACCAAATTTGGTTAAACTCGGCCCAGGGGTTCAGGAGTTACACTGATGTTTTTTTCATTTTCTAAACAATACCTCTCCCTCCGTACCCTCCCCTCTCCAAAATTGTCTTTCAATATACTCGTCTCCTTATAGTTGATATGTGTACAAAATTTGGATGAAATCGGTTCGGGGGGTTGGAAATTAAACTGAATTTGTTCGTTTTCTGACATTTCTTCCGCAACCCTCACACTTGATGTCGATCCATCCAACGTAATACAAATCAGCCGCATAAAGACAGATAACATATTAAAATTTACAGAAATTAAGAATTATAAAAGTGAATAAAAAAGTTTTGCTTACTATTTCATTTCAGTTCTTTGAGCAACCCTATTTAGAACTACACACATGTACTTACCATTTATTGTATCGATACTTGATTGTGAAGAACGCTTCCAATGTCAGTGCTAAACACGCTGCACCGGAAATGTCATTATCAGCAAAGGGCTATTAACAGGAAAATCACACACTGAACGGTAGCAGTAGAAGTTCATCATCAACAGTAGTCTCTCAGCACATCTATTGAGAAGAAACATGATTTTTTTCCCTCTAGATGATTCAGTGGATTCAATTCAATAGAATCCGATACACGTGTAGCTACATAGGATTTGCCGTTTCGAACCCGTTTTTTATATTTTCAGCTGGGCCTGTATCATCCTCTACAGATCGATTGTCATACGGGATAACAGCAATGTGCGCCGTGTACCTACTCGTTATAGTCGCAACGACGCGACGACGATGGTACCGTGCATCATTATATCAGCAGCAGTTGCCATTTTTATGTGCACTTGAAACAGATGCAGCGATGTCATTTCCAGTTTACTATACTTACATACTGCCGCAGCGATTTTCAAGCTTCAGATCGCAAATCACTGGGTAGACCCAAGGTAAAAGTTGAAAGGCACTTAAAGAATGAATTTTTCTGCAATTTTTCTTGGAAATCAGAGCCGATTCTTCCTAAGATTTTTTAGTCACTTTATCTCAAAATGAAAGTCACTTTATCTCAAAAAGTTCATTACAATATCTTAGGCTGTTGACCCTCTCATGTAATTTCGTGATTCATGAAAAAATAAAATAAAAAAATAACAATTGACAGTTGATTTAACTCATCATTTCAAGTGAGTCGTAATAGGAGAAGTTTTGCCAGTCCCTGCTCTATACATTGCGAGTAAGTGCACCGGTCGGTACACGTGTAGGTCGATTCAGGTGTCTGTTTTGTAAACGTTTATTAAAACAGAAGCAGATGATAAAACCAGTGACCATCAGCTACTGCAATTCGCGTTGGATATGATGTGATCGGCTGCCATTCTCCAGCATCTCCTGTCGACCGTCCGTTGGGGTTAATAATTGTGGTTCATGTTTTTTGTGAAAGTTAATGTCTAGTTATCTTTTGTTGCAAAAAAAAGCAAATGAGACTATGAGGCGCATGTAATAACTGAGAAAAGGTTCTATTAAATGCAACATCATCCAAAGGTCAGGTCAAATCAGTTCACTAAAACACTCAGTTTGAACCTGATACACCTGATCGATCGATTTATCACAACCTCAAATGATTGATAGCTGTTCTAACAACCATGATTAACAACATCAAACTAATCGTCATTTCTCACCTCTCTTTCCAGGTAAGTGCCCACCGCACACTTTTGCATGTATCATAGGACCAGAGCATCCTCCGTCCACTATCCGATCGCGAAGAAAACCAAGGTAAAGTCCCCAGATTTTCAGTCAATTTTGCCTTCCCGTATGTTTTTCTTCTTTCTTCTTACTTGATTTGTTTTTCTTCTTGTTTTTTCACATCCTACTTGTAGTTTGATACGTTCGTTTTGAATTTCTTACTTTCTGGTTTCAAGCTTCCTGTCCTCTGGTTGATTGTAGAATGCGTCTTAAAGATCTTATTTCCGCTCTGCTTTATTATTTTTTGTTTTCTGAACCTCTCGTTATCATTTCCAATTCAGTAGTTTGTTCGGTTTCCTTTGTGGGTTTCTGCATTCAGATTCAATCCTTCCCGAGACGATCTTCAAGTGAAGGAAGTGAAATGAATCAGAGGTCGTAAAACTTCGCAATCGACTGACATATCCGCTGTAGTAAATCTGTCGAACTCGTCGTTCAAGATTATAATTCTTAAGATGTGGCGCTGCTTACGGAGGGAACTTGTTCAACATTCACAATTTTTAAAAGGAAATGAGATCCTGTTCGTAAGTGTATCATCGTCTTCGCTGTTGGTGGTGAACCTCTCGCGCAGGTGATTGTGGTTACCGGTTCTTGATGATAGGGAAGGATTAAATCGCCGAAAGGTGATTGCCAAAACGAGAGAATGTATGGTTGGATGAGAAGCTAAAATTTGGAAGCGTGTTGATTGCTGTTCTGCGGTTGCACTACTTGGGTGTTTGCCGACATACAGGAAATAACGAAGGAGTTTTGGAGATTTTGTACCGCTTTTCTGGCTCTACATTGTTGTACTACAATGATGAGTAATACGACTACGGCGTAAGCGTCAGTGCTGTGCTGGTGGATTCTCGGTGACTTGGTCGAAATCTGTTTGGGGTACCCCTTTCTTACTGCAATATTCCACTAACATTTTGGATCTCACCTAAAAGTGAGATTGAAAACTTTAGTGGTATGCTCCTGAACAGTTATGACATTTATTTTTTATTTTTTATTTTACCAAGAATGGCAAAATATGCAAGGAACGTTGCATTGTCGGGAATATGTGGAGTCTTTATTAAGGTCTGAGGGAAGCTCTCTCGCGGTAGAGCGCTATTTTCGTACTAAAATGTCTATAACTCGGAATTGGGAACGAATTTCGCTTATCCAAACTGACAATCTCTTTGAAATTTATCAAGGAATGTTCCTACAAAATTTCATGGACCTACTGTTTCCCAAATTTGAATTAAGCTCTAAATACTGAACTATTGTAGAACTGAAATTCCCGCTTCTCAGTACCTCTCTCCGATGATTTGATGCACAAAGGAACCGAATTTCGCAAAACCCAACTGACAAAAGTTTTGAATTTTTCCAACGATCATTTTGATGTAATAAAAAGTATATGTCACCGCAATAAATTTTGCAGGAAGCTCTTTTTACTTCAACCAAGTTTTATAAATTCCATACAAAAGTTACCATTTCGGGAGAGCAGCCAACAGCATATTTTCTTGTGGCGCACGGCAGGAAACGAGCGATGAGAGCGGTAGAAAGACTGTCAACTTTGTATCTAGCGTGACACTAGAAAAAAGCGTATTCCTATTTGTGAACACGAGGATACCAAATATATGAATTGAAATCAAATATAGGAATAATATCAGATAAACAATTGAAAATAAATAAGACAAATAAGACAAATGAAACAAATAAGCAAAATAAAACAAATAAGACAAATAAGACAAATAAAGCAAATAAGACAAATAGGAAAAACAAGACAAATTCCTACGGAAGTTCCTCCAGGAATTCCTCCGTAAGTTCCTCCAGGAATTCCTTCGGAAGTTCCTCCAGGAATTCCTTCGGAAGTTCCTCCAGGAATTCCTTCGGAAGTTCCTCCAGGAATTCCTTCGGAAGTTCCTCCAGGAATTCCTTCGGAAGTTCCTCCAGGAATTCCTTCGGAAGTTCCTCCAGGAATTCCTTCGGAAGTTCCTCCAGGAATTCCTCCGGAAGTTCCTCCAGGAATTCCTCCGGAAGTTCCTCCAGGCATTCCTCCGGAAGTTCCTCCAGGAATTCCTCCGGAAGTTCCTCCAGGAATTCCTCCTGAAGTTCCTCCAGGAATTCCTCCGGAAGTTCCTCCAGGAATTCCTCCTGAAGTTCCTCCAGGAATTCCTTCGCAAGTTCCTCCAGGAATTCCTTCGGAAGTTCCTCCAGGAATTCCGCCGGAAGTTTCTCCAGGAATTCCGCCGGAAGTTCCTCCAGGAATTCCGCCGGAAGTTCCTCCAGGAGTTCCTTCGGAAGTTCCTCCACGAATTCCTTCGGAAGTTGCTCCAGCAATTCCTTCGGAAGTTCCTCCAGGAATTTCTTCGGAAGTTCCTCCAGGAATTCCTTCGGAAATTCTTCCAGGAATTCCTTCGGAAGTTCCTTCGAGAATTCCTCTGGAAGTTCCTTCGAGAATTCCTCTGGAAGTTCCTTCGGGGATTCCTCCGGAAGTTCCTTCGGGAATTCCTCCGGAAGTTCCTGGAGGAACTTCCGAAGGAATTCCTGGAGGAACTTCAGAAGGAATTCCTGGAGGAACTTCCGAAGGAATTCCTGGAGGAACTTCCGAAGGAATTCCTGGAGGAACTTCCGAAGGAATTCCTGGAGGAACTTCCGAAGGTATTCCTGGAGGAACTTCCGAAGGAATTCCTGGAGGAACTTCCGAAGGAATTCCTGGAGGATCTTCCGAAGGATTCCTGGAAGAACTTCCGAAGGAATTCCTGGAGGAACTTCCGAAGGAATTCCTGGAGAAACTTCCGAAGGAATTCCTGGAGGAACTTCCGAAGGAATTCCTGGAGGAACTTCCGAAGGAATTCCTGGAGGAACTTCCGAAGGAATTTCTGGAGGAACTTCCGAAGGAATTTCTGGAGGAACTTCCGAAGGAATTTCTGGAGGAACTTCCGAAGGAATTCCTGGAGGAACTTCCGAAGGAATTCCTGGAGGAACTTCCGAAGGAATTCCTGGAGGAACTTCCGAAGGAATTCCTGAAGGAACTTCCGAAGGAATTCCTGAAGGAACTTCCGAAGGAATTCCTGGAGGAACTTCCGAAGGAATTCCTGGAGGAACTTCCGAAGGAATTCCTGGAGGAACTTCCGAAGGAATTCCTGGAGGAACTTCCGAAGGAATTCCTGGAGGAACTTCCGAAGGAATTCCTGGAGGAACTTCCGAAGGAATTCCTGGAGGAACTTCCGAAGGAATTCCTGGAGGAACTTCCGAAGGAATTCCTGGAGGAACTTCCGAAGGAATTCCTGGAGGAACTTCCGAAGGAATTCCTGGAGGAACTTCCGAAGGAATTCCTGGAGGAACTTCCGAAGGAATTCCTGGAGGAACTTCCGAAGGAATTCCTGGAGGAACTTCCGAAGGAATTCCTGGAGGAACTTCCGAAGGAATTCCTGGAGGAACTTCCGAAGGAATTCCTGGAGGAACTTCCGAAGGAATTCCTGGAGGAACTTCCGAAGGAATTCCTAGAGGAACTTCCGAAGGAATTCCTGGAGGAACTTCCGAAGGAATTCCTGGAGAAACTTCTGAAGGAATTCCTGGTGGAATTTCCGAAGGAATGCCTGGTGGAATTTCCGAAGGAATGCCTGAAGAAACTTCCGAAGGAATTCCTGGTGGAACTTCCGAAGGAATTCCTGGAAGAACTTCCGAAGGAATTCCTGGAAGAACTTCCGAAGGAATTCCTGGAAGAACTTCCGAAGGAATTACTGGAGGAACTTTCGAAGGAATTACTGGAGGAACTTCCGAAGGAATTCCTGGAGGAACTTCTGAAGGAATTCCTGGAGCAACTTCCGAAGGAATTCCTGGAGCAACTTCCGAAGGAATTCCTGGAGGAACTTCCGAAGGAATTCCTGGAGGAACTTCCGAAGGAATTCCTGGAGGAACTTCCGAAGGAATTCCTGAAGGAACTTCCGAAGGAATTCCTGGAGGAACTTCCGAAGGAATTCCTAGAGGAACTTCCGAAGGAATTCCTAGAGGAACTTCCGAAGGAATTCCTAGAGGAACTTCCGAAGGAATTCCTGGAGGAACTTCCGAAGGAATTCCTAGAGGAACTTCCGAAGGAATTCCTAGAGGAACTTCCGAAGGAATTCCTAGAGGAACTTCCGAAGGAATTCCTAGAGGAACTTCCGAAGGAATTCCTGGAGGAACTTCCGAAGGAATTCCTGGAGGAACTTCTGAAGGAATTCCTGGTGGAATTTCCGAAGGAATGCCTGGAGAAACTTCCGAAGGAATTCGTGGAAGAACTTCCGAAGGAATTCCTGGAAGAACTTCCGAAGGAATTCCTGGAGGAACTTCCGAAGGAATTACTGGAGGAACTTCCGAAGGAATTCCTGGAGCAACTTCCGAAGGAATTCCTGGAGGAACTTCTGAAGGAATTCCTGGAGGAACTTCTGAAGGAATTCCTGGAGCAACTTCTGAAGGAATTCCTGGAGCAACTTCCGAAGGAATTCCTGGAGGAACTTCCGAAGGAATTCCTGGAGGAACTTCCGAAGGAATTCCTGGAGGAACTTCTGAAGGAATTCCTGGTGGAATTTTCGAAGGAATGCCTGGAGAAACTTCCGAAGGAATTCCTGGTGGAACTTCCGAAGGAATTCCTGGAAGAACTTCCGAAGGAATTCCTGGAAGAACTTCCGAAGGAATTCCTGGAGGAACTTCCGAAGGAATTACTGGAGGAACTTCCGAAGGAATCACTGGAGGAACTTCCGAAGGAATTACTGGAGGAACTTCCGAAGGAATTACTGGAGGAACTTCCGAAGGAATTACTGGAGGAACTTCCGAAGGAATTCCTGGAGGAACTTCCGAAGAAATTCCTGGAGGAACTTCCGAAGGAATTCCTGGAGGAACTTCTGAAGGAATTCCTGGAGCAACTTCCGAAGGAATTCCTGGAGCAACTTCCGAAGGAATTCCTGGAGGAACTTCCGAAGGAATTCCTGGAGGAACTTCCGAAGAAATTTCCGAAGGAATGCCTGGAGGAACTTCCGAAGGAATTCCTGGAGGAACTTCCGAAGGAATTCTTGGAGGAACTTCCGAAGGAATTCCTGGAGGAACTTCCGAAGGAATTCCTGGAGAAACTATCGAAGGAACTCCTGGAGGAACTTCCGAGGGAATTCCTGGAGGAACTTCCAAAGGAAATCTTGGAGGAACTTCCGAAGGAATTCCTGGAGGAACTTCCGAAGGAATTCCTGGAGGAACTTCCGAAGGAATTTCTGGAGGAACTTCCGAAGGAATTCCTGGAGGAACTTCCGGAGGAATTCCTGGAGGAACTTCCGGAGGAATTCCTGGAGCAACTTTCGAAGGAATTCCTAGAGGAACTTCTGAAGGAATTCCTAGAGGAACTTCTGAAGGAATTCCTCGAGGAACTTCTGAAGGAATTCCTGGTGGAACTTCCGGAGGAATTCCTGGAGGAACTTCCGAAGGAATTCCTGGAGGAACTTCCGAAGGAATTCCTGGAGCAACTTTCGAAGGAATTCCTGGAAGAACTTCCGAAGGAATTCCTGGAGGAACTTCCGAAGGAATTCCTGGAGGAACTTCCGAAGGAATTCCTGGAGGAACCTCCGAAGGAATTCCTGGAGGAACCTCCGAAGGAATTCCTGGAGGAACCTCCGAAGGAATTCCTGGAGGAACTTCCGAAGGAATTCCTGGAGGAACTTCCGAAGGAATTCCTGGAGGAACTTCCGAAGGAATTCCTGGAGGAACTTCCGAAGGAATTCCTGGAGGAACTTCCGAACGAATTCCTGGAGGAACTTCCGAACGAATTCCTGGAGGAACTTCCGAAGGAATTCCTTTAGGAACTTATTTTATTTTGCTTCTTAGTCTTATCTATGTTATTTGTATTATTTGTCTTAATTTTCTCATTTGTCTTACTTGTCTTATTTGTCTTATTTGTCTTATTTGTCTTATTTGTCTTATTTGTCTTATTTACACCAGCACCACTGTTATCACCCAAATTCTTTTCAAAGCTTTTGTGGAAACCTTGTACAGAAATCCTCTCACGATATTTTCTAATGTTGTTCTAGAAACGGCTCATGTTTTCATTTTCCAAAACCAGCTGGAGTTTGTTTATTTTGATTTCCTCATTGCGTGATTGGTCAGCGCTGCTGTTGTTCTCTCGCCGAACCACTGCATGAGTGATAAATTTCTTCCGCATTGTTGCCAATTCCTTTTGTTCTCCGTTTAAGGCTAATTCTCAAGCAATTGTAAACTGCATAATGATGAAATAATTTTGGCGACACTGACAGCGTCATTCTGGCGGGCTGAATTTGGCAATTTTCTCTCTCAGAGAGTGCTACCACGTGCTTTTTTAACGGAAAACCCTTCCCTCAGACCTTAAGGAGACAACCTAGAACGTAATGAACACGGTGAATTTACGAAAGCGGAAATATTAGGTGTATTGGCAGCGAATTGTACTGTTTCAAAATAACATGTTTATTTTATTTATACGTATCCGTAGAGTTACTGTGATATAAATAAACTACGTTTTAACTTTCTTGGACGTATCAGACCATCCAAACTATTCTTGAGTTCAGGACTTGAAATCTACAGCCGCCAACAGCTCAAAGTTTATTTGAGTATTCAACCGTGTTCATTACATCTTATAGAAGGTGATACAAGTTCCGCAAAGTAGTTCTGGGACATTCTAGGTTATACAAACTATTCTTAAGTTCGGAACTTGAGATCTACAGCTGCTAGAAAATCGTTTTTCAGTACTCAAAGCTTCAATATGCATTCAATTATATCCTTTACTTCTCTTGGGTGGTATTTGTCAACCACCACCCGTAAGATAGTTATGAGATATTCTGAGCAATAAAAACTTGAGATCTACATTTTACAGCTGCGAGAACATCGTTTTTCAGTAATCAATATGCATTCAATTATATCCTTTATACATCCCGGGAGAACAAAGAAAATTTTGGGATATTTTGGCAATCCAAACTTGTATTCGGGACTTGAGATCTATAGCCACTTAGAAGCTCTTTCCGGTACTCAAAGCTTCAATATGCATTCAATTGTATCCATCACACCTTCTGGGAGGCCTACTGATATCGTAAGATATTGTTGAGATATTCTGAGTCAACCAAACTATAATTTATGTGCAGTCCAGCTCCTGGATGGTCAATATACATCGTAAAATAGTTTTTATATTTCCTGCATCATCTTAACTTTTCAGGACTATAGCTTTTTTGAAGGCTTTTTGTGTTGCTCAAATTTACGAAATGTACCCAACAATATGCGTTACATTTCCTGTAAGACCAACGCGGCTGTAGATAGCAAGTTCTGGACTTAAAAGCACTTTGGATGACCCAGGCTATACCAAAACCATGTCTCCTGATCTTTACAAATATATTATGGATATAGTTGAATACATATCCAAGTTTAAAGCGACGAAAAAAGCTAGAACGGTGGCTGTATATCGCAAGTTCTGAACTCAAGGACGGTTTGGATGACCCGGGATATTCCAAAACCATCTTACCATGTCTCTTGGTCTTCTGGAGTATGGTTCTGGACAAAATTAAACACATATCCAAGCTTCTAGTACTGAAAAAAGATAGTTTCGTGGCTGTAGATCACAAGTTCTGAACTTAAGGTTGGCTTTGATGACCCAAAACCATCCTAAAACCATCTGATCATGTCTGCTGATATTCATGAATATGTTATGGATATAATTAAATAAATATCCAAGCTTGGAGCGACGGAAAAAGTTAGAGTGGTGGTTGTAGATCGCATGTTCTGAACTCAAGGATATTTTGGATGACCCAGGATATCCCAGAACCATCTAACCATGTCTCCTGATCTTCACAAATATATTATGGATATAGTTGAATTACTTTACTTACTTATGGATCCTGTACACCTCCGGTGGTGCAAAGGGCCGACTTGAAAAATCTCCATCCTGAGCGTCGCCCGGCTATCGCTTTAATCTGTTGCTTTAATCTGTCGCTTTAATCTGTTGTTTCGGTCGACTTCTTTAATTTCTTTATTGAGGCTTCGCTGCCATGAGCCTCTCGGTCTGCCTCGGCTGCGATGTCCCGCTGGGTTCCAGTCTAATGCTTGTTTACAGATTTCGTTTCCGCCCCTACGTAGAGTGTGGCTGACCCAGCCCCACTTCCGATCCCGAATTTCTGTTGCTATCGGCCTCTAATGACAACGACGATGGAGCTCGTTGTTTGAGATCCAGTTGTAAGGCCACCAGGCCCGAATTATATACCGCAGGCATCTATTTATGAACGCCTGCAGCAGATATAGTTGAATACATATCCAAAATTGAAACGACGACAAAAGCTAGTGTCGTGGCTGTAGAAAGCATGTTCTGAACTCAAGGACAGTTTGGATAACCCAGGATATCCCAGAATCATCTAACCATGTCTCTTAGTCTTCACGAATATATTATGAACATATTCTAATACATATTCAAGCTCGGAATGACGAAAAAGCTAGAGTAGTGGTTGTAGATCGCAAGCTCTGGGCTTATGGACGGTTTGGATGACCCAGGACATCCCAAAACTATATGACCATGTCTCTTGATCTTTAGGAATATGCTATGGATATGGTTGAATACATATCCAACCTTGGAGGGACGAAAAAAGCTCGCATGGTAACTTTAGATCGTAAGTTCTGGACTCGAGGACAGTTTGGAGGATCTAGTACATCCCGAAAAAATATTTTTCAACTTGTTTTGTCAGTTCTCCATTATTTATCATGAAAGCAAATGGAACATATCAAATTTACTGGGTAATACCGCTTAGAAAAAAATGGCTCAAAGTACATCAAATGGAGTTTTGAAAATCGTTGCAAATCATTCAAAAAATCCTAATGGTTAGGAAACTCAAACTCTGAGTTGCAAATCATCCTGGTAGACCAATTGATCCAAACTCCAGAACAGTTTGGATAGCCTAGAACATCTGGTTTGGGTATATCTGAGTTGCAAATCATACGCGTAAGTTCTACGGACTTGTATGGGCATGACTAGTCGATTTCGGATAGCTATCGAGCTCAGTTGACCTGGTAGACCAAATGATCCAAACTCCAGAACAGTTTTGTTAGCCTAGATCTAGAACATCTCGTTTGGGTATATCTGAGCTGCAAATCATACGCGTAAGCTCTACAGACTTGTACGGGCATGACTAGTCGATTTCGGATAGCTGTCGACCGCAGTTGACCTGGTAGACCAATTGATCCAAACTCCAGAACAGTTTGGTGAGCCTAGAACATCTGGTTTGGGTATATCTGAGCTGCAAATTATACGCATGGACTCTACGATCTTGTATGGACATGACTGGTCGATTTCGGATAGCTATCAAGCGGAGTTGACCTGGTAGACCAATTGATTCAAACTCCAGAATAGTTTGGTGCGACTAGAACATCTGGTTTGGGTATATCTGAGCTGCAAATCATACGCATGGGCTCTAAGTACTTGTATGGGCATGACTGGAGCCTAGAACATCTGGTTTGGGTATATCTGAGCTGCAAATCACACGCGTGGGCTTTACGGACTTGTTCGGGCATGACTAGTCGATATCGGATAGCTATCGAGCGCAGTTGACCTGGTAGACCAATTGATCCATACTCCACAACAGTTTGGAGAATCTAGAATATCTGGTTTAGGAAAAACTGAATGGAATATCGTACATATGGCCTTTACGAACTGGATGGACATGACGGTTTTCATTGGCACGGGTTTTCATAGTTTTCTTCGAGAAAATTTGCATATCATCAGTTATACAGGTCATTTTGGAGTCGCTAGGGATGAGGGGCCCTCCTTACCCGTGCGGTAAGACGCGCGGCTACGCCATGCTGAGGGTGGCTGGGTTCGATTCCCGGTGCCGGTCTAGGCAATTTTCGGATTAGAAATTGTCTCGACTTCCCTGGGCATAAAAGTATCATCGTGTTAGCCTCATGATATACGAATGCAAAAATGGTAACTTGGCTTAGAAACCTCGCAGTTAATAACTGTGCAAGTGCTTAATGAACACTAAGCTGCGAGGCGGCTCTGTCCCAGTGTGGGGATGTAATGCCAATAAGAAGAAGAAGAAGGGATGTCCAGAAGAAACATATTGTTCACACATAGTATAGTCAATGCTAGAATAGTGTTATAAAACATGTTTGGAACCTGTTGGTGTTGTTCACACTGAAATATGTCATGTAAAGTATATTTTAGTATATTTTGGAAAAACCATCCTTACTCACGCCCCTCTTAGGACAAAATGAGAAGACGGTTGCGAACCAGCTGTTTTAAAATTTAATTTTTTTTCGATCTCGTCTTATGCCAAGTGCAAATTGTTCTGTTTCTCATACCGTGATTCTTGATTTCGGCGCTCCCCTAAGGGCTGGGGCCAACCACGGGCTGCGGCGCTGGGTGTATTCCATCTTCATTGAGAGATTTCATGAGATATCATCGACTAGTCATCGTTGTTTACTCGAATATCCTTTCAGGTAGTTAAGAAATTAGGATGTCAAAACAAAGCAGCGATTCTCATCAGGAGTGATTGTAATGCGACAAAACACAAAGACAGCTTTGTTGGCACCTTGCAGATAAAAAAACAAAACATTTTGGCAGTCATTTTTTGAATTTCTGATCTTCTCTCTGATGCTTCTGATCTGAGTTCCCATGTTCTTCCTATGAGAAATAATAAAATGCAAAGCAAATGGTATGTCTCTTTTTTACCTTTCTCTTATACAACGTATTACGTATACAAAGGCTATGTGTTCGCTCTAAAAACAAACTTGTTATATGGCAAAGTTTTTCGTGGAGAATGGATTTTTAAGTTTTTTTTTTCAATATTTGAACAATTTTTTTTCGCAGTGTATTTTTTCCACGTAGCCCCATTGATTACCTAAAACTTTGCCGAAGACATCAAAACGATAGGACAAGCCGTTTTCGAGTTATATTTTTTTTTTGAAAGTGTTCAAAGTGGTTTTGCTTAGGCCCTTGTCAAAAGTTAGCCTAGAGTCAAAATGGCAAACCAATGATGCAAATTATGTTTTTAGATCACAAAAAATGTATATGCGAAATTTCAGAGAAATCAAAAAATACAAAATTGAAATCTCGAAAGAAAAATCATGATTTCACAGAGAATTGCTCTATAGTGAGATGGAGAATGAAATAGGTCCCCTAATTGAATAAGTATAATTTTCGAATGAAATTCTACGCCTAAATAGATGTAATATATATGTGCAATAGAGGCCCTCCTTAGCCGTGCGGTAAGACGCCTCATGATATACGAATGCAAAAATGGTAACTTGGCTCAGAAACCTCGCAGTTAATAACTGTGGAAGTGCTTAACGAACACTAAGCTGCGAGGCGGCTCTGTCCCAGTGTGGGCGTGTGGGGATGTAATGCCAATAAGAAGAAGAAGATATATGTGCAATGCTAAAATTATAGATTTTTTTTATATATTTTAATGTTGAAGTCCTAAGTAGTAAGAGGAATATATTCACCTAGTAGCTGATTGTGATATTAATGGTAGTAATTAAAAAATCTGATCCACTAGTAAGTTTATTTTTATCACTAAAATGCAGATAATACTTTTAGCAACAATGGAATAACAAAATAAATTAGGAAATCCAGAGTAGCATTAGTTGATTGTCCATCTGAGTAGTTCGACTTCACCATGCTATTGCAGCACTAAAACATATCGTAGTTCAAAATCTCCAATTAGCTCAGTAGTATAAAAGTTGGCCCAAAACAATGCGTCGTTACCTACGACCAAGGACCCTACCAACAACACAAATAATGTTATCTCAAATATACCGACTTTCGAATACCAACCATCTTCTTTGACAACGACTACCTCTCCATCAAATCACGTGTAAAGTACAGGAAAATCGTCTGACCGCCCGCCCACGGTTCGCACACAGTTCTCACGAATAATAATCTCGCGATTACACCGAAACTACCCTCTTTGCTTGCGGTGCAGATCACACGTACGGATTTGAAACGTTTTGCTATCATCATGTTGGTGTTCAGGGTCTGCACTGCTGTTGCACCGCATCTACCGTGATGACAATAGTTCATAAACTTTTCTGTCAAATGAACGATCAGATAAGTGCCTGCCGCTCTCATCGGTTTGGTCAATTCTATTCAAAATAACCAGCGGCCGCCACTTGCCTATGCGCCGTCGCGACGCGCCGTTGAATATTACCAGCTGCCCCATTATTATTTGACCATATTTAGCAGAGATGGTTTTATCCCACGTATTTACATCACCTATGGCTTCCAACTGGTCGTCAGGTGGTGAGCATCCGCGCACAATCCGTGTAATAATCCGCCGCACTAGTCGCACTGGGCCCAGATAATGATGCGGAGGAGAATGAAGAAATTAATTTTCACCTCATTTTGGGTCATCTTCATCTCTTTGGCGTACTGCGATGAATGTCGTTGTCATCGTCGTCATCCATTAGGGATTATAATTTGAAGAAAATTGAGGGCGCTGTAAAGCACTTATTAGTGGGCGGATTGGCGGCGGTGCACCGCGGAGACTTCTTAAGTATCATTAGTCAACTGATGATTTACCCTAGCTACTTATCCAATGAGTATGCAAAATTATTTAGCACTAATGGGATGAATTTAGGCTATAAATTATCCGGAAGAGAAAAACTAGTCATCATTTGATCTTCCGATATCCAATAAGCGGGAAAGCTAGAGTAGATCTCCGGTTCAACCGGTTCAACGTTATTTGCACGTTCCAAATTATTAGTAGAGCGCAACATGGGTATTCGATTTCTGAAACAGTCTACTTAGCATAATACATTGACTCCGAATATAGTATCCACGCGGATTTGATCGCTTATAATAATTCCATATCGTAAAAAACGTGACTCTGGTTGGCGGTGCCCACGAGCTTATCGCCAAGAGCTGACTGATGAGCTTGCAACGAAACCCTTCGGTCTAGGGTCCGTGGTGGAAGGAACAAGCGATATGATTGAAAAAACGTGAATCATTAACTACATTTGTACGGAATTATGCTAATTCTGGGGGCGAGTGCGACCGCAAGTATTCAGTGGATTGCTGATTGGCGTGTTGTGTGGAGAGACTAGAAGACCAACCCGCGAAGATGCTCCATTGAAAACAACATCGTCTATATTCCACCCCGGCATACAAGGTGTACCTGTTGCTCGTCGCGTTGAGGTTATTTGCCAACCTAGACCCAGGGTGGGTGATGATGAGATCCATTAACAGACGCCTCTTAATACTGTGCGGGGGAAATATTCATTGCAATATAATGACGACGTGCGGATTGAATGTGTGGCTGGTGGATGCGTCACCTGTTCGATTGTGGGGTCGGGAGATGACATTGGGGAAATATTGCGCAGCTCGGTCACTTTAGAATAAAGTCGTATATTTAAGGGGATTAGAAGCAGAGAGTTTAAGTTACCGTTTTGTCAAATTTGAGTCAATTATATCTAAAATTCTCAATATTGTTTGCACGTTATTCGTAAATGTGAAAATCTATATAATAAAAATGAAATGATCTGTGTTCGTTTCCGCATAATTCGAAAACGGCTGAATGGATTTTCTTCATTTCTTCAGCAGATATGTTCGATACCGTTTCCGACGGGTTTATATGATACTTTCTCATGAGAAAATTCCGAGTAAGGTTGTGCAATTCGTGAAAAACTAAAACGTATGGAATTTTCGTATGGGCAGTTCACAACGCACATTTTCGCCTACTATGCAGGACAACGTCTGCCGGGTCGACTGGTTCTTTCATAGAATTTATATCAAACAAAAAATATTATAAAACTTTGCAGACACTTTTCTTTAATTCTTGTTTATCACTTATACTTGCGTTTATTTTTCTATGCAGTTTATATGCAGTTTCTGCTTTCATCATATGCTTAGCAATAATACACTTGTTTAGGAGGCTTGAAGACCTACATACTTAGTTCGATGAATAGAAGTTATGTCTGTGCGTGTGTATCTATGTGCACAAAAAAATCTCACTAATTCTTCTGATATTTGTCATTAAACGATTTACTCATCACAAATTACATTCGACGTCAAATGTTGTCTGGCAGTGTGGTGTTGAAAATAAACAGCCCAGCCAACACAAAATCGCATATGCTAGCGAATAAGTGTACAAGGTGGAGGCGACATAGGCGCATTCCCCCATTTGACTGCGTGCAAAATGCACGTATATGGCCTCCACTTTGTACACTTATTCGCTATGATATACGATCTTGTGTTTGCTGGGAGAGTCGGGCTATTGGCTCACAAATATAAATATATAAAATAAAAACTCCTTAAAAAATTATAAATTTTCCATTGAAAATAAGGAAATTGCTAATAAAGAAATCAGGGTACGAGTCATAAATAAATCTTTTATAAATCGATTTATCTTCATCGATGTTTTCTATTTATCAATGCAGCGCACTTCGACAGTTCACCTTTGATTTTATGGTTCGGGGCGATAAAGAATAGTACCTTTTTATTCAGTTGAGTATTAACGTAAAAAAAATTCGATTGAGAGAAATAGATCAATATAGTTACGCCCCTATGATTCTAAATGCGATAAATATTACATTTCCATAAATAATACAAAATTCTCATAAACAATTAAGGATTCTCCACATAACAAAAATACATTAGCGCTTTTAAAAACAAAAATTGCAATTATAAAATAAGAATCAAAATGTTCCACGGGATAATACAAAATTTCCATAAATAAATTAATATTAGCAACAGGGAATCAATATTCGAGCAACGCCTAACAATATACTCTTTGTCATCAACAGAGATTGTTACTGACAAACGCACCTAGTGACAAACATTTATCAGAACCCGAACATAATATGACAAGAATCATTTGCCTTACATGCTCTGATATTTCCGAAAATACGATGCTAATTTTGTAATCGTTGTTCGATTCTCGAATATTTCCATAAAAGCAGAAACTATGATAGCAAAAAACCTTATAAAATAAAGCTCTTTATTGATTATTTTGAGGATTTTATTGTTAATTTCTTATGAAAAAAAAAAAATGTGGAAAAATTTGTAATTGTTTAATGCTGACATTTATTTATGGAAATTTTATATATTTATCGTGGAACATTTTGATTTCTTCATGGATTTTTTTCTTTTTTAAGGCAATTTTTGCTTTTAGAAGTGCTAATTTATTTTTGTTTTGTGGAAAATTCTCAATTGTTTATGGAAATTTTGTATTATTTGTGAAAATTTTATATTTATTTGTTGCTCATCCTGATATTTTTATTGGCAATTTCCTAATTTTTATGGAATATTTCTAATTCTTCGTGGAAATTTTATTTTGCTGCCAATAAGATTACAGAAAAATGTTGCAAAACAAATTTATCCATCAGAATTTAATATTGTTGTAGACACTGCATTAAACTTGTTTGGGACACTGCATTTACAGTATTGATCCGATTTTATCTACACTCGATTTTATCTCGTTTTCGACCCGGTTTTATCACGTTTTCGACCCAATTTAGTCACCCCAAACAATTTTGATAATTTGAGTCGTTCTTTTCATTTTTGTAAATAATACCGCAAACAACAAATTATTGATATAATTTTCACCGCTTATTATGAATCATTTCTGAGTATCTGTCAAGCATTTTGTAAGCCTTTTCGTTCACCTATTTTGCTTTTACAAGGCATAAGAACAATTATCTGTGAAATCATGATTTTTTTTTCGTGATTTCAATTTTGTATTTTTTGATTTCCCTCCCTGAAATTTAGCATTTACATTTTTTGTGATCAAAAAACATAATTTGCATAATTGGTTTGCCATTTTGACTCTAGCCTAACTTTTGACCTTAGGGCTAGAGGTGTGCGCCGGTCCGAAAATCGACGGCGGCGGCGTTTGTCATAATTTTAGTCGGCGGCGGCGGCGTTTCCGGCGTCACGCCGATAGACATTTTAGCCGGCGGCGGCGGCAGCGTGGATCGGCGTGGCGTTTATTTTTTATTGCATTCGATTTTTTTATTTTTCCGAGACATTGTCAGGATATCTACGGGAGAATCTTTCGAATATCGTCGTAACAATCTAAGGGGCTGTTCACAAATCACGTAACGCTATAGTGCGAGGGTGTAGTCGGGCCAAGCGTTACCCTTCATACAAAAACCAATTAAAGCTTCCATACAAAAGTAGTTACGAGCGGAGCGTGGAGGTTCGAAATCGGCAAAATTAGCATTACATAATTTAAGAACGAACCCTAATGTAGGTTCTCGGCCCAAATAAAGTTTTTCCAAAATAGTCAAATGGAATCTATTTTCTAATTTTCCACGGGGACTAGTTTAAAGTTTCCACAACGATATTTTGTAGAATTTTCAAGGGAGGGTCTTCGGAATTCCCAAAAAAAATTATTATATAAATTAAAGGAATTTTAAAGGAAAATTCTTTAGAAGTCCTGCGGGATTCTTTTATATTTTTTGGGAAATTAAGGGAGTTTCTTAAGATTTCTTCGGTAATACTTTTGTATTGTCCATAAGAATTTCACGGGAAATAATGCAAAAAGAGGAAGGGTTGTTTGACCGAGAGTCATTCGACGAAAAGCTATTTGGCCGAGAAAAAGGTTACGCTGAAAGTCATCTAGCCGAATTCTATTTGGCCGAAATTAATAGTTGAGCGAAACGGTTATTGATTCGAAAACCGTTAATTTCATTTGACCGAAAGCGAAATTTGTCAGAAAAACCCGTTTGCCCAACAAGTCTTTTCGGCGCATAGGTCATCTGGTTGAAAATGCCGTTTTGCGGAAGGTAGATCTCAGCAATTTGTTAAACTTTTACCGAGATCCACACAGCCAATCCCCAGCACACATTTTTTTGTTGAGATATCTGTCAAAGTTACTGAAAATCTGCAAATAGTTTGCCGAAAGCCACTTAACAAAGGTAATTTATGCCGAGATATCTGTTTTACAGAAATAAAAACTGATTGTGTATGTTGAAAATTCTCGATCAGTTTGGCCAAATGACATTTTCGATCAAATGGCATTTCTGTCAAACGACTTTTTCGACCAAGGATCAGTTCGGCCGAACACCATTTTCGGCCGTATGACCAAATGAAAATTTAAGCCAACGGTGGAGGACTGGAGTCATTTTGTTGAGATATCTGTCAAAGTTACTGAAAATCTGCAAATAGTTTGCCGAAAGCCACTTAACAAAGGTAATTTATGCCGAGATATCTGTTTTACAGAAATAAAAACTGATTGTATATGATCAAAATTCTCGATCAGTTTGGCCAAATGACATTTTCGATCAAATGGCATTTCTGTCAAATGACTTTTTCGACCAAGGATCAGTTCGGCCGAACACCATTTTCGGCCGTATGACCAAATGAAATTTTAAGCCAACGGTGGAGGACTGGAGTCATTTCAAAATTCACGGAAGTAAAGTTAAAAAAATCAGCTAAACGACCATTTCGGCAAACGGCATTTTCGGTTAAATGACCTATTTAGACAAGCTACTTTTTTGGCCATAGGATCAATTTGACCGAATTTACGGCCGTTTGTCCATTTCGTCTAAATGACATTTTCGACCAAACTACATATTCGGTCAAAAACATTTCGGCCTTGTGGTCTACGGCCAAACGGATCTTCCCGTCGTTTTACCGAAAGTCATTCTGAGGAAAGCCATTTTTTTAATTCCACTTGGCCGAATTTAACGTTTGTCCAAAACGGTTGTTAGGTCGAAAATGGTTTGGCCAACCAACCAGCCGAAAGGGACATGGAGCTGAATTGGTAATTTGGTCGAAAAAGTTATTAGCACTAACAGGTCCTTTGTCTGTAAATGCCGTTTTTTCGAAGTGGCCGAATGATCGAAAATGTCTTGTGATAAAATAGATCATTTGGTCGAAAAAGATGTTTTTCGATAAAATTACTAGTCGATAAAATGACCGAATGATACTTTCGTCCGAATATCCTTTTCGGCCAAATGATCAGTCTACCAACGATGGGATTTTCGGCCAAACGACTTTGTCAACCAAACGAACTGTTTTGCCGCCCGGATGTCCTTTTCGATCAAATGATTTGTTTAGGCAAATGGCGTACTCGGTCAAACAACCTTCGGTCTCGTGCACTTCGGCGTTCAAAAATTATATAATTTAAACGAGAACTTTTTCGGGTTTCAATACGAAGTCTTCTGGAAAATCCTTCGGTATTTCCACTCGAAGTTTTTCTTCGTTTTTACGGAGAGCTTTTCGAAATTTCATCAGAAAATTCTTTAAAATTTTCGAAAAAAAATCTTTGGAATTCTTACGAAACAATCTATGGAGTTTCAACGTTATGTTGTAAGGAAATTTTACAAAAACTACACTGGATCTTCGGAATTTGCTCGGAAAATTCTGCGGACTTCTACAAATTTGAATCGGCGTGGTAAATAACAAATCAGCGGCGTGACAAAATTTTGACGGCGGCGCGCCGATGCAAAATTGTCGGCGGCGGCGGCGTGTCGAAAACTGTCGGCGGCGGCGGCGTGGCGCGGCGGCGCACACCTCTACTTAGGGCCTTAGCACCTTAGCACCTAAGGCCTTAACACCTTGAACTCTTTAAAAAAAATATAACTTGAAAACGGCTTGTCCGATCGTATTGGTGTCTTCGACAATGTTTAAGGTAATCATTGGGGCTAAGTGAAAAAATATACACTGTAAAAAAAATTGTTCAATCTTGAAAATAAAACTTGAAAATCGATTTTCTCAAAAACGAATTTTCCAATATTTTCATTTTTTGATATGTTGTACCAGATAATATACGTAACTTTTTGTACTATTTTTTGTACTCGTTATGAAGAAATTATGGACAAAAAAGTTTTTTTTTTCAAATAAGGCTGTTACAAATATTTAATGAACATTATGTCCTATTGGTCTCCGGAAGGTCAAGGGGGGGGGGGGTATAAGATAAGGATAAGATAAGGATATCACTGTGTCTATTTTACACAATCCCGAAAAAACAGCGAAAACACTGTTTTTGAACAAATTGACACCAAATCTTTCGATTTATTCAATACAGATCAATAGTTTTTGCCAAAACTCAACATTCTGAGGTAACTCTAGTTCGATAATTGCAAGCAAATTTGTTCAATTTTTTTGTTATTTTCTCGGAATTGTGAAAAATGAATATAACCAGTTCCTCAAACAAATGATTCATATCTAGTATTCATTTTCTAAAGAAAATTGTGTATTGTGATGGCGGGCTTCGTAGCCATGAAATTAGCAACGTCAGTCGGCAATGCGCAATGGGTTCGATTCCTGACTTAGTAAAGAAAAACTTTTCGAAAAAAAAAATCTACTGGGTACTGTTTAAATGTGTCCTGTCCATTGTATAATACTAGGTTTTAAGAGTCTGTGCGACCTCAGGTTTTCTATCGCATTAAATTCTGAGGAATGTGTTGTTTGTTTTGCGCTCCTTGAAACAATTTGGCATCAGCTTCGAGGTATGCTTTCTTTAAGACAGGCTGTCTACTATTTTGTTTTCATTATTTTTTTTTGCAGATAATCAACAAAAGGCATGTCTGTTTTGTTTGGTTTCTTCAAATTAGATTTGTATTTTCAAGAACTTCGAACTTGTATTTTCAAGGTACTTCGTGTATACGACGAGTTAGGAGCCATTGTCGATAGGAAAGGATCTGGAACTTTGTTACTACTGGATTTTTCGAAAGCTTTCGATACCATCTCTCATAAGAAACTCATTAGTAAATTACAAGCCCAGTTCTACTTTTCTTCTTCTGCTGCATATTTGATGGAATCCTATCTAAGTGGTAGAAGACAAACGGTTTACTGTGGAAATAGAAGCTCAAGTAGTGCTGAGGTGTCATCAGGTGTACCACAAGGGTCGGTTCTTGGCCCACTGCTGTTTTGCTGTCATATTAACGACCTACCGACGGTTTTGAAGTATTGTTCTATCCAAATCTACGCTGATGATGTACAACTGTACATTGGACGACATGGCCCCTGTGTTCGTGAATTAGTCAGGATGGTGAATGTTGATCTCGAGCTAGTTGCGGACTGGTCGAGGCGCAACGATCTACACGTGAACGCATCAAAAACCAAGGCATTGATCATCACAAGTCGGCGTCGTAGAGGCTCTGAATCTATACCAAATCTTGTTATGGATGGTCAGAACATCGAGTTTTGCGAAAGTGCGAGTAACCTCGGATTTATCTTCCAGAACGACCTACAGTGGGAGGACCTTATAGCACAACAATGTGGGAAGATTTACGCAAGTCTTCGTACGTTATACTGCTGTGCCTGTACCAAAAGAGTAAAAAGTCTAGCTCATTTTTTGTATTTGCCCTTACACCCAATATTTTTTTTACACGGTTGGTATTCTTCAATCTCCCGGTTAACCTGATTTTTCACAGCTTTTTAAATACCACCTGAATTTTCTTTGATTTTTTGTGAATTTTTTCATGGGGTTAACTCATAGTTTCATCAACGCTAAAGGTCGTAATCAACTAAAACCCACCCGTGTAAAAAAAGAACCGGGTGTAATCGATTTCTACGCATTCGACGCAGTATTCTGCCCTATTGTTTCCTTTCCTATTGAAAATTGGCCGGATCGGACTATGGGCTCAGAAGTTATGGCCAAAATACAATTTTTTATGCCAAAAACGGGCGCGTGAAAATTTTCTCACTCATTTTTTACGCACTTATCCTTAACCGATTTGCTCGCAGTTGGATTCGACGCGGAATCCTGTCTCATTGTTTCCCATTGAAAATTCGCCATATCGGACTATGGGCTCAAAAGTTATGGCCAAAATACTATTTTCATAACTAACGAGAACTAAAAATAGAAAAAATAGAACCTTAATAAAGATTAAAAAAAACTAACGAGAAAGGCTCCATCACCGCCAGGTGGATGATTCTGGGTTTTTAAGAAAGTGACGCGAAATTCATTAGTTGTTTATTTATATTAATGCATAAATCAACATGACCAATTGCACATTATTGTTTTCTATTTTGAAAATATATTTTCGAATTGTTCACAAAAAACTTAAACTCAATACAATGTTTATAAATTTCAGAAATCTAATTTTTATTTTTAGGGACAATTTTGAATTTATTCTTGTACAAAAATCCGTTTGCGTGAGCGAGGAAAAGATTAATTACGCCACCATACAATTGAAATTAAAAAATGACGCTCAACCAAAATCTGAAATGATTTCTTTGTACCAGCATGTGTTGATTATTCTTCTGCGAAATACTTTTTAGTAAATATATTAGTGGTCCTGAAAAGGACATTTTAGATGGCGATTTTCTTTCTGGGCTATTCAAATGACAGTTTGAGATTGCGCCAAGATTTTTTGTTGATTAGGTATCGGTGAAACTTGAAAATATTTAGCAGCTGTTGCCATTGCTCGAGAAAACGCTTCCGGCTTTCCCTTAATCAAAGCCTTCGTGGGCACGCTATTATCACTAGCGTTGGTAGAATCATACTCAAATCTCAATCATCGAGGCTTCATGTACGAGCTAATTTGCTTGCGATTCTGTAGGGAGAGCATCGCGCTTGAGTTTCTCGGTCAGAATCGCATCGATTCGCTCACTCGAAAAATGATTTCGCTCTGAAAAGCTTCAAAACACAATCGAGGCGTATGTTTTGTTTACATATGGATTTATTAGCCATTGTTTTAAGCTATGAAAGATAATTCAATGCATTCAACAATGAAGAACACGTAAAATCAAGCAATTATGCAAATCTCGATTCATATCATGAGCGATTCTCTAGGCCATGATTCTGATGGGATTTGACTCATGCATGATTTGAATCGCCGATGAGGTTTGAGAATTTGAAATTTTACCTGACCAGCTTACCAACAATTTGTCACACTGGCGCCCCTTCAAAATAGTTTTTGGCCTATTGAAACAAGTTTTTCTGATCTTAACAAACATGAATATAATACAGTGCTTGACATTCGTTCAGCCGCATCTTAAAAATTAATTAGTTTTCAACAAATTAATAGAACGTAGTGGCGTCATTTGTACAACTAATACACTTTTATGCAACGAACATTCATATCACTCACACATACATTTTGTACCCAGTCAACACAAGATCGTGTATGATGCCACATAAGATGCTAGAGTGGTGGCCATATAGTGGTATATTGCCTCCACTTTAGCATCTTATTTTGCATCATATACAATTTTGTGTTGACTGGGCAGTATTGAGGGAAATAAACAATCAAACATCATTTACCCTAAACGCCCAAAGGGCGAAAGGAACTCGTTTGATGGAAGAGGAACGGCTAATCATAACCCTGTTCAAGGACGAAGGGTACTCAAACCGGTCAATTAGCAAAAAACTAATCGTTCCAAAAAAGTAGTTCGGAGCTTGTTTAAAAAAGGTGATAATTATGACGTAAAACGCCTCTCAAAAGGGCGTAGCAATGTGTCGCTGCGGAATTAAGGGCAGATAACACAACACACAAAGTACCGTCGCACAGTGGCGGGCCCCCATACAAATGCCGGACAATACCTAATATGTTGCTCGAATCTTTCACCAAAGAGTAATTTTGTGATGCTAAATTCATTTTGAGGTTAGAATTGTTATCCAACATATACTATGCTACTCGAGTACTTCTGGAGGCGCAAGCCTTAAGGTCTAAAGCATTAACAGCGTCCTCATTCTAACATTGAAGCAGTCAATTTCCAGCTTTGGAGTAACCATTAGCAAATCACCACACTAACCACCGGAAAGTAGACCAAAAATAGGTTTCAATACATGATACCAGATCGTTCCGAATCGTTCCCGGAAAAACTTTAGTCAAATTATTAAGCATTAACTTTAACAAGCCATCAAAAATTAAATTTCCAAACTACAATCATAAAGTTTTGGAATCAGTTCATTCAATATACGTGTGAAATTAAAAAAATACAAGTTTTGTGAAACGAACGAAAAAAATTTTGAGGTTTTGTCCGGGTGCACCCTAGATGGCGGTAACCAAAAACCGATTGTCATGCTCAAAAATTAAGAATGGATGTTCCAGCTACGTCCAGACATATCACTTGCATTTTAGACGAATTGGCGAACATAAAATAGGCGAAACTGAAGAGCTGGCCAAAATTGATCCCATATTTGTCTCAGATTCGCGAGAAAATACATGGAATGGAAATCCGAGTGACGAAACGTTGTTTTTTCATATGCACAAAAATCAATTCGGTTTGAAAATTTTCTCGGCCTTCCTGGGTATCGTAGTATATCATCGTGTTAGCCTCATGATTTAGACATGCAAAAATGGTAAGTGCAAGTGCTGTGAGGCAGCAGTGTCCCATTGTAGTGGAGGATGTAATGCTGATAAAAAGAAGAAGAAATAAACTCTTTAAAAACCTCATTTCATACTCATACTACTTTTACTTTAAAATAATGCCCAAAATCTGTTTGTTGAGCTTCCGTTAAACCATAGTATAGAAAAAATGAACCTTCCGACCCCGGGGGCAATCTGAATTAAACATTTCCGCTTTCAATTACTGGTGCCGAATCAGAACTAAGCGAACCAGAATTCAGAGAAAAAAAACCTCTTTTATTATTCCATGTATATCGTGGGTACCAGAATAAAAAAAAACCCGTGTGATAAAACATCAACGTGGCATCCGATATCCCATTAAATCGTGTATATTGAGGCGAATCTCGGCAGTAAGCAAATATAAAAGTGAGAAATATGAGAACCTCAAACCGGCTGGAATCGGACCGGACCGGGAGGGTGCATCAGCAGTGCCCACTTTAATTACGGCCTCCAAAATGGCTCCGAGAAGATCGGAAACACCAGCACCAGAATCTTCTCGCCAAAGAACAAAACAAAATTAGAAATACGGTGCCGGTTGGTGGTGGCTGCTTCGGAGAGTTATTATCTAAAGCTCGGCTCATATATCATCTACGGTCGCGGTCCCGCTTCTCATTGGAGGAGCTCCAGTTGCGCTGACAGTTTTACGAGCTGAGCCGCTGCTACTGGCGCTTCCGAAAATTGGAGAATCGAAACCAGCTCCTCCGGGCACAGATCCACACAATAAAATACAGTAAGTGGGTGTCAAGTGTTTGATTGTACCTTAAATGTGCGGGGTATGCGTAGAATGAAGGGAAGAAAGGCAGTCAATTTATTAGAACTGTCTCTGAATGAATTGGAAGACAGTTCGTTGGCCAGTGGGGAGCCGCGGGTGAGTGGATTGATGACTTGCCGGCTTAGATAAGTTTGACATAATTAGCCTATTCATGGAGTGAGAAATGGAAAATGAATTGAAACGATATGGTGTTATTAAAGAGGAATGCTGCGGCATCAAGAGAGTTTTAATAGGTGCATATATGTGCTATGATGAGATGTATGAATCGTTGCACATCGCTTATGGCGATGATCTGTGATGAAGATGGCAGGGAATATTTGTTTCAATTTATGGCTAGCATATTTGTTTAGAAAACTGTGTGTGAAAAGTGTGACTCGTTTGTTGCCGCTGAAGAATGGAATGTTTTCTGTTTTCCTATGTTTGTGATTATGGATGATCATCGAAATGCCGACGTGAAATATTTATTGAATCGTTTGACAACTATTTTACTTGAAAACTGGTATATTCGCTCAAAGATTTTTTGAGCTCTTGAGAATAATTACATACCTACAAATAAATGACTGAAAAAGATTCAATTTAATATATTTCAGAGAATATTTGAGAGCGTGTTGTTGTTCCATTTGACAGATCACCATTAATGTTAAGAAAAATCACTTTCAATTAACTTTCCCTTTAACAACCACTGGCTGATTTACCGACTGAGTCATCCATTCGTTAATCGCCTTTGTCGAAATGCCACACATGACTTGCACACCCCCGGTTCGCTAGGTTCACCTCGACGGTGGCGGGTCTCACGACGTATGTACTCCGGCACACTACATTATCGCTAGACTGACTGGTTGGCTACATTCCACGTTGTTTGCCGCCACCACCAAACAACAGCCATTGCTCAGGATGACCTAGACCGTAGTCTTAACACACAAACACGGCGCAGACTACGCATGTTTTGCGGTTTGGCAAGCTCACGCTGCTACACGGAGGACGGAGGTTAGTTGATATGCAATGACAAGCGCAGCCACCAGTTGGTCAACTTCCTGCAACCGTGCGCTACGCGCGCTGTCCATCACGTTTAGGGTTTTAAACAGTGAAACGGTAAATTGCTTACTTTCTTCCACGGAAATGAGTTTTGCTCCTAAAACTATCAACTTTTGAAAGGGAAACGATCTACAACGAGCATGTATTCCGCGGACAAAACAATGGAACCGATTGGCGCTCTCAACTCTAAAACGCCGAGTAATAACAATCTAGCCATGCGCGTACATGAGTTTGGGTTTTGATGTTGTTGCATTTTAATAGTGAGCTAGTTCAAAGGTTAGACACCGTTTGTTGTGTACAATATGGGAACCAACTTACCGATCATGGCGCGAACGAGTTGCGGAGGTAATTAAATTAGTTTGAAAAAAATAAACCAAGTACATGGTTGACAAGGTCAAACATGATGCTAAGGTAAATGGAGTGTTACGAAAATGAATGTATTGTTTATGTTAGACACTTGTCGAGTATTCCTCGCTTTGGACGCTTTGGATTATCAGTTTTTGCGTTGGAGTAAATTCTGTTCGTCGCTTTTCTCATAAATCAAGTTAAAGATTTTTGTTTCTGTGTTGAAATTTAATGGGACCCTGCCGTGGTTCATACGATTAAATCCTTTCAAAACCTTGGAAGCCACATTTTACAATCGTGACATACTATATGATGAATAACAAACAATGTTTCTCTATATATCAATCAAATACCAAAACGAGTTGAAACCTCTAGCAGACAGTGAACGGGGATTAGATTACAATCTACGAGCTAAAGCTTCCACCCGCACATTCACATGCTTTAATATACGTGTTTTTGAACAAGCAAACAAGCAAAGTGATATTTTGGATTGGACTGTGAATCAAAACAACTGGGCTCATCAACACCTCCTACATACAATATCCAAACATTTCCAACCCGATGAAGAGTTACGCTAAGCACAACAGCTGATGATGCTTCCGAACAGAGAAGTAGATAAATAGCTAGTCGTTATACATTATGTACTAATATCCAATCGAGGGGAATTCAAACCCGAATTCAAAGAATCATTTGAATATTTAGTTTGACATCTGGTATTCCCAGTGATGTGAGTTTGTTTGAACACGTGGAAGTTTTAAGAAATGTCTTTTGAGCAAATAGGGTAACTGATAGCTTCGAGCGTCTATATTACTATTCTTGTATAATAGTTTTAAATGTTGATGAGAAATAAGAAATGCTTGATTTTGACCCATTATTCTTTGTATACGCTAATTTTGAAGAAAAAATGAACGACCCCAAACGCTTTCCATGATAATAGAAATAGGAACGAGGCCAACTGCGAACCACCCTGCCCTAATAGTAAAACATGAATAAATCAACAGAAGCAGCCGTTCGTCACTGTTTGGTTCACATCGAACCAATAAAAAGAAACCTGGAAGAGGAGTTCTGTATGGAAAGTGGAAACGTAGAAATGTGATGACTAAAAACGGATTGAAAAAAAGTACCTCATTGAATAGTGAAGGTATGCGGCCGCGGTACGGCGACTGACAACCAGCGTAAATATGCAACTGGTATTTTGGTAGGTTTCTTCTTTTCCGGCGTGGATTGGAACGCTATAGAAATATATTCACGATTGGCGCTTCGATGCTGCCGTGGTAGGCCTTTGTCACAGAATAGCCCACATCTTGCGATGCTAAAATCTAACGGAATGCTGACCGAAATTGGCAATGGCCTAAATTGGTCATATTCGAATGGGTGTTTTGCGTTTCTTAGACGACGCTTACAGTTTTTTGTAACTTCACATTAGAATACATTATCTTTAAACTTTTAAATGGTTAATCAAAACAATCTCCCACTTGGGACATTTCAATTTTGTAGGAGTTAACTTTATTCAACACCAAGTTAAAAGTATTATTACACCACAGTTAAACTTTTCAGTTTAATACAATTACGACATTGGAGTAAGTAGTTAAATGCGCAGTGATTCAAATTATTGCGGGTTTGAGCTTGAATCTTCAAGTAAAATTTAACAAAAAAAAAACTGTTGTGAAGCTCAAATATAAAAGAATTTCACTATGGAAATTTATTGAAAAAAAAAACACGATCAAAATAGACACATAAACAGATTTTCTTTTGTATATTAAGATACTGCAGAATTTTCTTTGGAAATTCCGTAGATCGATCTTTCGATTATGCTTTCGGTGTACTGGCGATTCTGAAGTACAGCAGTAAAGATAATTGCGAAGATTTTTTTATAAAAGGGTCTCGAAAGAATTCCAATTAATTTGCCGAGAAAATTCCAAAGAAGCTTTCGAGAAAATTGCAAAGAATTCCCTGCAAAAACTCCGGAAAATTTCTCGATAAAAACAATCATAAGACGAGTTTAGGACTTTCCATTTATTTCACCATGTTTTGTAATTTTGCAGATACGTATTTCGACCTCAACTGTGAGGTTAAGGCAAGTCAAGTTAATTAAATATGTTCCTGAAGAAATTCCAAATAATTGCTCTAGGAAATTTTAAACAACTTCCCCTAGGAATTTTCGAATAACTTTCTTAATTTTACTTTAATAATTTCTCGAGAAATTTTCGAAGAATTTCCTCAGAAAATTCCAAAGAATTTCCCCTAGGAATTTTCGAAGAACTTTTAAAAAATTCCTCGAGAAATTTTTGAAGAATTTCCTGAGGAAATTTCTAAGAATTTCCCGAAAAAATTCCGGAGGATTTCTCCAAGAGATCATTTGAAAATGATTTCCCGAGGATATTCCAAAGGATTTCCCGAGGGAATTCCGAAGAATTTTCCGAGGAAATTCCGAAGGATTTCCCGAGAAAATTCCGAAGGATTTCCCGAGAAAATTCCGAAGGATTTCCCGAGGAAATTCCGAAGGATTTCCCGAGGAAATTCCGAAGGATTTCATGAGGAAATTCCAAAGGATTTCCAGAGAAAATTCTGAAGGATTTCCCGAGGAAATTCCGAAGGATTTCGAGGAAATTCGAAGGATTTCCTGAGGAAATTCCGAAGGATTTCGAGGAAATTCGAAGGATTTCGAGGAAATTCCGAAGGATTTCTGAGGAAATTCGAAGGATTTCGAGGAAATTCCGAAGGATTTCCAAGGAAATTCCAAAGGATTTCCTGAGGAAATTCGAAGGATTTCGAGGAAATTCCGAATAATTTCCCAAGGAAATTCGAAGGATTTCGAGGAAATTCCGAAGGATTTCGAGGAAATTCCGAAGGATTTCGAGGAAATTCCGAAGGATTTCCTGAGGAAATTCCGAAGGATTTCGAGGAAATTCCGAAGGATTTCGAGGAAATTCGAAGGATTTCCGGAGGAAATTCCGAAGGATTTCGAGGAAATTCGAAGGATTTCCTGAGGAAATTCGAAGGATTTCGAGGAAATTCGAAGGATTTCGAGGAAATTCCAAAGGATTTCCCAAGGAAATTCAAAGGATTTCCCAAGGAAATTCCGAAGGATTTCCAAGGAAATTCGAAGGATTTCCCAAGGAAATTCCGAAGGATTTCAAGGAAATTCGAAGGATTTCCCAAGGAAATTCCGAAGGATTTCCAAGGAAATTCCGAAGGATTTCCCAAGGAAATTCGAAGGATTTCCCAAGGAAATTCGAAGGATTTCCCAAGGAAATTCGAAGGATTTCCAAGGAACATCCGAAGGATTTCCCAAGGAAATTCCGAGGGATTTCAAGGAAATTCGAAGGATTTCCCAAGGAAATTCGAAGGATTTCAAGGAAATTCCGAAGGATTTCCCAAGGAAATTCGAAGGATTTCCAAGGAAATTCCGAAGGATTTTTCCTCGGAAATTCCGAAGGATTTCCCAAGGAAATTCCGAAGGATTTCCCAAGGAAATTCCGAAGGATTTTCCGAAAAATTTCCCAAGGAAATTCCGAAGGATTTCCCAAGGAAATTCCGAAGGATTTCCCAAGGAAATTCCGAAGGATTTCCCAAGGAAATTCCGAAGGATTTCCCAAGGAAATTCCGAAGGATTTCCCAAGGAAATTCCGAAGGATTTACCGAGGGAATTCCGAGGGATTTCCCAAGGAAATTCGAAGGATTTCCCAAGGAAATTCCGAAGGATTTCCCAAGGAAATTCGAAGGATTTCCCAAGGAAATTCCGAAGGATTTCAAGGAAATTCGAAGGATTTCCCAAGGAAATTCGAAGGATTTCCAAGGAAATTCGAAGGATTTCCCAAGGAAATTCCGAAGGATTTCCCAAGGAAATTCCGAAGGATTTCAAGGAAATTCCGAAGGATTTCCCAAGGAAATTCGAAGGATTTCCCAAGGAAATTCGAAGGATTTCCCAAGGAAATTCGAAGGATTTCAAGGAAATTCGAAGGATTTCCCAAGGAAATTCGAAGGATTTCCCAAGGAAATTCCGAAGGATTTCCCAAGGAAATTCCGAAGGATTTCCCAAGGAAATTCCGAAGGATTTCCCAAGGAAATTCGAAGGATTTCCCAAGGAAATTCGAAGGATTTCAAGGAAATTCGAAGGATTTCCCAAGGAAATTCGAAGGATTTCCCAAGGAAATTCCGAAGGATTTCCAAGGAAATTCGAAGGATTTCCCAAGGAAATTCGAAGGATTTCAAGGAAATTCCGAAGGATTTCCCAAGGAAATTCGAAGGATTTCCCAAGGAAATTCCGAAGGATTTCCCAAGGAAATTCGAAGGATTTCCCAAGGAAATTCGAAGGATTTCCCAAGGAAATTCGAAGGATTTCCCAAGGAAATTCGAAGGATTTCCCAAGGAAATTCCGAAGGATTTCCCAAGGAAATTCCGAAGGATTTCCAAGGAAATTCGAAGGATTTCCCAAGGAAATTCGAAGGATTTCCCAAGAAATTCCGAAGGATTTCCCAAGGAAATTCGAAGGATTTCCCAAGGAAATTCGAAGGATTTCCCAAGGAAATTCCGAAGGATTTCCCAAGGAAATTCGAAGGATTTCCCGAGGAAATTCGAAGGAATTTCCCGAGGAAATTCGAAGGATTGCCCAAGGAAATTCCGAAGGATTTCCCAAGGAAATTCCGAAGGATTTCCCAAGGAAATTCCGAAGGATTTACAAAGAAATTCCGAAGGATTTCCCAAGGAAATTCCGAAGGATTTCCCAAGGAAATTCCGAAGGATTTCCCAAGGAAATTCCGAAAGATTTTCCAAGGAAATTCCGAACTATTTCCTGAAAATATTCCGAAGGATTTCTGGAAATTCCGAAGGGTTTCCCGATCCCGAGGAAATTCCGAAGGATTTCCTGATCCCGAAAAAATTCCGAAGGATTTCCCGATCCCAAAAAAAAAATCCGAAGAAATTCCCAGGAAAATTCTGAAGAATTTTCTAAGGAAATTCCGAAGGATTTCTTGAGGAAATTCCAAAATATATCTCGATAAAATTCCCAAGAATATTTCAAGAAAATTGCGAAGAATTTCTTCAGGAAGTTCCAGACAAATTTCCAAGGAAATTCCGAAGAATTCCTCCGAAAATTTTGAAAATTTTCATTGCGAGGAAATTTTGAAGAGCTTCCGATAAAATTCCGAAGAGTTTCCGTAGGAGGTTCCAGAAAATTTCCTGAGAACAGTTCGAATAATTTTCTGAGAGAATTCCGAAGAATTTTCCGAGAAAATTGCGACGACTTTTCGAGGAAACTCCGGAGATTTTTAGGGAAATATTCCAAAGAGTTTCCAAGGAAATTTGAAGAATCACAAAAAAAAATTCGAGGAATTCCCCAAGGAAATTTTGAAACGTTTTCCAACGAAACTCCGAAATGTTTCCCAAGAAAATCTCCGAAAAAATTCCTGAGCAAATTCTGAAGAATTTCTCGAAGCATTTTCGAAGAATTTCTCACGGAAACCATTTCTCGAGGATGTTCCAAAAAATTTCCCGAGGAAATTCCGAAAAAAATTCGAGGATATTCCGAAGCATTTCCCAAGTAAATTACAAAGAATTTTTCAATTTAAATTTCGAGCTACTTCGGAAGGATATTCCGATGAATTTCCAAAGATTTTTTCTAAGATTTTCCCAAGAAAATTCCGAAGTAATTCCCAGGAAAATTCCGAAATTTTTTCTCGGGAAATTTCAAAGATTTTTCCTCCTGGAATTCTTCGGAGTTTTTTTTTAAATTCCTAGAATTCCCTCGAGTAATTCTTTGGAATTTTCCCGGGATATAATACGAAAAACATCTTCAGACTTTCCACAGGAATTTCTTCGGCATAGTATTAAATTAATGAGTTCGCGATTGAACGTGTTTCGTTTCGGATGCGAATCCGGTTGTTTAGTTATGTTTTGTGCGGTCGGAAAAAAATCAATAAGTTCGCGATTGACTGTGCTTCGCGGTGATGAGTGAATTGATTTGAAAGTAAAAACTTAAGTGGCCGTGTGCTCGTGTTTTCTTTCGGACTAGAGAGTCCATTTCCCAGCACTTTTTCTTGTTCTGGGAATCGATAGAAAATGTCGCACACCCGGAAAATCCCGGGATTCTTTCGTAATATTTCTTGATTGCTCCCCGAATCCAAAAAAAAAAGGCGCTGAAAGAAACACACGGATTTTAAAGACGATTTTGCAACTCTGCGAATTCCATTAATAAATAAATAAAATTATGACAACTTTAAAAGAAACATTTTATTATTTTTCTATGTTTAAATTGAATGTAACAAATTCCAAGCCCTAATTGAATACGCGTAATGTAGAGGTACTAGTTTGTTGCATTTGACAAATGTTTCAACACTGTTACTCAGAATCCTCAGGCTGCTTAAATTACATCCCCAGCAGCACAAGTCAGGTAAAAATGGTTGCAGCAACTTGATTGTGACCAAATCTGGTCACATATGAGTTACAGTAACATATGTGAAACATGTGTGCTGCTAGGGATACCCTGAAGAATTCACATTTCTTAAGAACATTTTCGGTTTTTTTTATGTCATCGCTTAACTCGCCGAATAATGACATTATTTATCGACAGTTTTGACTATGGAATACGCTTTTTCTCTAATATTGTTCATGATTTATTTTTTTTGTAGATATCTAGAAAAAAGATACAAACTGTTTACTAAGGCAACGCACATGTTCCACATGAGTCACAGTATCTTATATATGACCAGATAGTCACAATTACGTTGCTGCAACCAGGTTCACTTGACTTGTGCTGCTTAGGAGAGACAAATGCCAACTATCTTTTTCCTGTGGCGTTCACGGAGATGTAGAGGATATCCCGGTTGTGTCCCGGAGTGTCGAACTAATTTGTCTCTCTTAATCCTAAATTGACGTGGTCGGCATCGTTATTGGACTTAAAAATTATTGACTAGCAACTACAAAGTGTACAGTCAATCAAGCTAAGCGAAAGGATAGTATTTGAAATTAATTTAAATAATTCTTTGGAATTTCCTCAAGAAATTCTGTGATATGAAATTCTGCAGCTTGCTTAATACTCTACTAACTGATCTCAACCGCATTTAGTAAAAGAAATAAGACACTCATCATCCGCATTCGCATCAGCAAGTTTCCAGGAAGAAACTTTTCCTCCATTAAGCATAGCATGGACATGATTATTCTGGCACCTTTTACCACTCGGTTTAACCTCACTCCACGCCCCGAAGCGGAAGCATTACGGCATGACTGAATTTGGCAACGGGGAAATTCTCACGTGTGAGCATCCTTTTTTGGCACATTGCCACCCGGCTGGAGACAACCGCTGGAAGGTACCGCAACTGTCTTCCGAAACTATGCCAGATTCTAGATCCAATGCAGACGACTAGCAGACTGTGCACTGCACACGAATAGGACGTGAGAAATTTTGCATTTTCATAATTATCTCTGACTCGCACGTAAAATATGCTGCTCCTGCTGCGCTAGTTGGCGAGCCGCCAATTCCCGCAGTACACTATCTCGGGCTTCTTGGTACATTAGTTGGGAATGTTTCTGCTTCTGCCGAGGAAGGAAAAGTAAGGATTATTTTAAACTTAAACCGTCACACACAGTTGGAGTCGGAGCCGGGCAGCTCTCTGGGACAGAGCTACGAATTCTTGTTAATAAATTAATGACTTTAATTTGTCTCAACTATTCTGTACGATGTGACTGGGAGAAAATGTGCGATTTTGTCAAGTGTGCGCTGGCTGTCGGGGCGGTCAGAGTGGCCGGAGAAAGAGACGCATTTCTGCGGATGGTGGATGCCGGAGTTGCAGACAAACTATCCGGTCCGTGTCCGGCTAAAGCCGACGGGGATCGTGATGGGTAATTAAATCTGTCACCGTTAGCAGAAGAAGTCTGGTGGTGCGAGACAAACAAACCTTACGCGGAGTTTTGTGGAATTTAGTGGCTTTAGTTGCCACCGCTACGCGGAATCTTGCGTCCATTCGAGCGTGTACTAATGTGGAAAGAAGTTGGTAAGAATCAACAAAACTAGAAAGAAAGCATTAGTGGGGCGAGTTCAGCCAACTGCCGGATTATCTTATCTGGTAAAAGGTTTTGACGGTGGATTTGTGAGCTGAGTCAGACACTGTGGCGACGTGACATGAAGCTTATACAAATATATGAGTTTTGGTTGTTGATTTGTCACAAGTTACCAACAACCATTGCTCGAATAATTATCATCCAGTATAAGTTGAATAAACCAAACTAATTCAAATTCTTCAAAAGACCCTGCAGATGAGTACAGTTTCCGACAATTTATGCGATTCAAATGCCGTCATCCTCGCCCTAACCCTAAGGGATCGATCTGAAATGCCTCAAATTTTTCTTCAGCCAAACGTATTTTTTGTGCAAGAAATTGTTAAATTTAACTATAATACATTAAATTACAAACGAAAAAGATGACATACCTACTTGCCAAAATGACTTGAATAGTGCAATTAACAGAATTATTAGTTTAAAATTTAAAATCCTAAAGCAAAAAATGATTGACTTGGTTAGATTATCCCGACATCCCCTATAGTGAGCAGAAATTAACTCGCCTCATATTTGTACTAAATGCTGATAGACGCGGGGATAGTTAGCAAAAAAGTAATTTTCATAAATTTCAAAGCTATTTAAATAGCGTGTGGAAAATTGTAGACTGCCCATGGCGCGTATACTAAGGGGCATGAGTGAATTTGCGTTTTTACATAAACCTCTCACCCTTCCTCCTACGAAATTAAAACACCTTCCTGAGGCAAACTAATGCTATGAAATTGACTTTGTTTGCGCTGCTTATGGTTAGCAGCCGAGCCGGTGGCGGGGGTCTCTAAAATGATCATTACCGTCGACTGGCGACAAAGGTTTAAGGTCTATCGGAATCGGAGTCAGAGTGCGACAGCGGCATTCAAATGTGTTTCCTGTTTGCTGCTTGCGGAAGCCCTCATACACGTGTGAACTGGCAGCGTTGCGATGGTTATACTGATTCGCTAGTTGAATGCTCGCTTAACTATTCAAAAGGACTTAAGTAACATTTTTTTCATGATTTAATTTGAATAGCGCAATCAACAGAAAAACATGAAAGCTTTTGATTGCAGTACTCAAATTAATTCATGAAAAAAATGTCACTTAGGACCTTTTGAAAAATTAAGCGAGAATGGTTTAACAATGGTGTGTATGGTATGTGAGACTATGTGAGATGAAGTCTTTTTACAATAGATTGGAGAATGTTGTGTCAGTTTGTCACGTTATGTATATGGAATATCTGAAACCATAGAATATTGATCATATTTTAAATAAAGATATGACGCCCTCATTGTGTTATTTATGAATAGAATCACAAGCGAATTTACAATGGAATAATGAATAGAATCCAAATAAACCAATGGAATCATAATTAGAATCCCAATAAACCATAAGGCTTTCACAAAAATATTTATGTACAACACTCCATAATGGTTTTTAACATATTTTTTCTTTAAATCTGTATTTGTATTATGAGACTTCCCTCGTCATTTTCTTGTTTGTGAATCACGAATGAACTATTTGCATCAGAAATTTTGATTCTCAAGATTTCAACTAGATTAAATTGAATGTTCTTTAGCTTTTGACTGACTGAATAAAATCTTTATATTCATGATCGACAGATCATTTGATTTAATAATTTTCGTATCTTCAGCATCTTCACAATATTTGCGTAATCTGACGCACTTCACAAAAACATCATCGCCAACAACATCCTTCATGTATCATTCTGCATAACAAAACGACTCATTAACGCTGTCGCCGTTTCACCCCGCTTCCGTTCCAGCGAACCGGGGACCGTATGTTTGTGTCAATCGGTTCCACTGTAACGCCTTCTTCCGTGTGCAAAATTCGCTTTACTACCGGCACTTCGGCCTCCAACAGCAGCGTTCCAATGGCATATCCGGAGGTCTTCGGTCGCCGTCGTCGTTACAACAATTACGAGAAGACACCAAAACTACAGTCGAGATCTAAGACCCCAGACTCCAATGGAGCCGCGAACACTTTTGCTTTCGTCGGTTACCGCACAAGATGAGAAAAATTTATATTTCCTTTATCCGGCCTTAATTTCTCAAAGAAGTGTGTGCAATGTTGTTTTGTGCAGAATTTTATTACGCACGACACGATGTACCCGGTACGGTATGGATCCACATGTCTGCGGTTCGGCACTGTGCGATGGGAAAAAGGAAATGCAAAATTGCTCAACAATCAAGTACAACATTCATGGTACTTTTTTTCTGCTGCCCGAGATGTTCAAATGCTGCACAGATAAACCCCAGCTTGGTTAGTCAAAATTAGATGTAACCTCAACCTTACGAATCTGTTGAAGTTTTGAACATATTTTAAAGCTGGGTGCAACCTGGCAACGTCCATTTAGAAGCGCCAAAAAAAATAAAATAAATAAAGACGAAATATTCTATTTTATTTGAGTTTTATGCAATTGAAGCGTTTTCCAGACAATTAACATATTAAAACATTCATGTAAAATTTCTTTTTTTTTTGTTCAATCTACCACTGTGCATGGCCAATCTCCGACCGAGATTATGCGATTCGAATGGGTGGTCTTCGCTCATACGCTACGAAGTGTAGTAATTCCGACAGATAACATTTGAACTCTCATTGCAATTGCAATAATTAGCAGCGCGTTGTTTATGAAGTACGTATTTGATTGATGATGTTTGTAGGATTATAAATTATAGCATTTTATTATAATTCTCATCACTGCTGCGTACAGCAAACCGAGCGAGAATAATATGAATTTAAGTTGATCCTACCCGCGTGTGCTGACGATCGGTCGGATCGGATGCCACACCTCGCGATTGCCGAATTATACTGCTTTATGGATCGTTTGGAATTTCCATTCAGATCACGTCTATCGCACGAAATGTATAATCCTGCGGCCGGAGAATATAATCATTGAGAGCGAGCTCGCGCGCGCCAGACAGGCTATTGACCCATCCCAGAGATCAAGCTTCTGCAACATTTTTTTCCATCTCCATCCGCGAAATGAAGTGGGATCAAAACAATGACTGACTTGTCCCGAGCGGGAATCGTCGTTTTTTCCCGCTTTTGGTCCAACTTCTTATTCGGTCAACATTCCTGGCTTGGGCTTTTCTTTTTCGCAAGTCTTGAATCAGTTGCGGGATGATTCATCCCAAGTGGCAACCTGCAAATGAATGCCAGAGCCACAGCCTTAATTGATTTGATTGTTGTGTCTGCCCACCAGTTCGGTTGCTTTCACTGTTTTATTTTCATTTACAATTGCACGGTTTTTGTATTTTGAGTCTTCATGTGCTACGCTTTGCGACGTCTATCACTTGTAATTTTTTGATCGAAATTGTAGATTGTATTTGGAAAACTTTACAGCTCATAAAAAAACCGTCTCATGAAAATAAATATACATTCAATTTTTGGACGAACTTGATGTTAATTAATGATTAATTTTACAACCGAAATGAATCATTGTTTCGTTTTTTTTACGATGCCTGTATCTCCGCTCTGGTGGTTTCCGAGAGAACCCGCAAATGGATTTAACCGATTGAATAAGATTTGGAATTTTAAATCGCTCAGTTTTCCGCCTTTCCTAATGTTCTACTTTATGTTTCAAGCACAGTAGCATAATAAGTATACGCGAATTTAAATTGGGATATAAACAGATTCAACTTCTCAAAAACCTTGTACACAGTTTTTATGGACAGTGCAGTGAGCAGACCAAAAACTTTTGAATACCGGGTAAAAAAATAGTGGAAGCGCCCTAATTCACAAATTACATATCGCCTAATTTAACAATTTTTAACCCCACACCATAATGTTTTTTTTCTTCAATGGATGGTTTTCAAAATTTGTATGGTTCGTAATGCTCAGACAGTCCCACCTCCTAAAGCGTTATGTAATTGGTGAATACGTCCTAATAGCATTCAGGGAAATAATAATAATTTTAATGATATGAGTTCGCTTCTGTTTCTGCTAACCCATTAAAATATTGGTGTTCCCAAATAGTGCTGTGCTGAATCATTCTTCAATTTGATAACTTTTCAAATGAAGGCAGTAGGCACGCTGTCGCAGGCGATAACTTTTCAAATGTTTGATTCAAACGATGATAAAAACTGTATTATCATTCAAATATAAACTATACTAATACCAATTGTCCCATTAATTCATTTATTTGGCGTTGGCGTTCGAATTGCTTTGATTAATGCGCGGTTTTGCCTTTCAACTAATTCATTTTGGAATGGAGCATATGGTACCGTGTATTGTGTAATTTATCGTTATCCCGTTCAAGCGACAAAAATTTGAGAATTCTTCTGAAGAAAATTGATGTCCATTGTCACAAACAAGGTTTTCAGGGTAACCGAATCTTGCAAAAACTTCACGCAGTAACGATTAAAAATATGTTGTGATTTTAAATGTTTTTTCATGCACATATTTGGAGCATTCAAATAAACGTAACATTCAATCGATCTAACTGTTCGTTGGAATCTAAATGTGCTTGCTTGTAAAATTCAGTCAAATTTAATTAGATATATATTAGATAGATATAGAATATTCAAAACTATTTGCTGTTTATCTACCATTTGATCCATACGAGTCCACCATACTTATGTTCTCAATCTTTGTTCCGTAGATGATGCACCTATGTAAGTGAGAGTTATGTGAAAGTTGTAGAATACGGTTCTGCAAAATCCTTGGTACCACTATCCTTTGGTCCTTCATAAGTAAGCTACCGTCGCTAGTCAGACCATCACTTATCTTCCTGTATCTAAGTAATGTCTTAGGCCTATGAGGTGAACCGGTCAAGGGCCGAAAACCTCATTAATAAAGACAATAAAAAAAATGTCTTAGGCCATCGTCGCGGAGGAAAAGGTAACCATTTGATTAGTTCCTGCAGTTTTGTGTCCATTTTCGAGGCAGCGATTATTTCATCAACGGTAATTGAAATCTGGCATTCCTCATCAAAACAATTCCCTTGGTCTGGGATGGATTGACACAACCGAGACAATGGATCGGTTATATTATATCACGGTGTCTCTATGGGAAAACATTATTTTTCAAAAATTTGTATCTCTGAAACACCCACCACGTGAAAGTAGTGTCTACTACCTGGAAAAACCTGGAAAACCTGGAATTATCAGGGAATTTCTCCCCACCTGGAAAAAACCTGGAATTATCAGGGAATTCGTGATATAATCACGGAAATTTTAATATCCTGTAATCATGAGTGAAATTCTCTCAAAAGATGAAAAAAATCCTTAAAAATATTTTAATATACAAATCAAATCTACTGAAAATGTAGTGAACGTTAATGGATCGTTGTTCCGCAAAAGGCGTTTTGCCATTTTCTACAGAATTCCTGGAGAATTTCCGAAGCTATTCTTGGTAAAATCTAGGAATTTATTCGGGGAATCAATAAGGGATTGCTTTGTAAATTCTTTTGAGTATCCCCTCGGATTTTTTTTTTAGGAATATTTAAAAATACTAAATTATTTAGGATTTTTCAAAGCAATTCCTGGAGGAACTTCCGAAGGAATTTCGGGATCAGTTTACCAAGGAATTATTCAAGAAATCACTAAAAGAGTGTCCATAAGAATGATTAGCAATTTTCTAAATTATGTCTGCAGGAATTTCCAAGATAAAAATCGAATTCCCGGAGGAATTTCAAAACGAATTTCCGGACGATATTTGGTATGTTTTTTTTAAAGAAATTCCCGAAATGTGCCTAACCTGAAGGGATTTTCAAAAAAAAAAGTGTGTAGTCATTTGTGAAGGATTTTTGCTAAAGGAATTCTTGAAAGAATAGCCGAAGGATTCCCGAATGGATTTTTCAAAGGAGTTTCTAAAGGTATTCTCGAAGTATTTCCAAAGAATTCTTAAAAGCAAAATATCCGGAAAAACTCCTCCAAGTGTTTTCTAAAGTTTTCCTTAAGATACTTCTGAATGAGTTCCTAAAAAATCCCAAGGAATTTCAAAAAAATATCCGAAGCATTTTCCGAAGGTTTTTACAGTAAAGCAGTAATAGAACGCTAGTTAAAGCGGAACATCATGATGTTTATGATCATAAATGACGTAATCTGAATAGGCTATAACTTGGCCGTTTAACATTTATAGTACCAGTACCTTGGCTTCTAGGTCCAAGCAAACTAGATTTTGGTCAAAAACTAGAACAAACTAGATGTTGGTCACCCGACCAGGTATAAGGACGTTAGGCATAAAGGATGTTAAGTATAATTGCCCCAAAAACAGCTCACGACATAAGAAAGGTATTATGCCTAACGTCCTTATGCCTAACGTCCTTATGCCTAACGTCATTTACCCAGCAATCTCATATTTTTGCATCAACACATTTCCTGAAGGAGTTTTCGTTCTGTTCTGAAGTTCTGAAGGATTTTCTGAAGAAATTCCCAAGCATATTTCCGGAACATTTCCTTAAGAAGTTTTCTTAAGTTTCTTTAAAAAAACAGCTGAAATAAAATTCAAAGAGATTTCCGATAGAAAACTTAACCAATATCTGAAGAAATCTGCAAAGTATTTTATAAAGGTATTTCCGAGGGATTTTCACAAGACATTTTCGAACAAACACCTAAAGGAACTTTAAAAAAATCGTAAAGGAATCGCCAAATGCATCTCTAAAAGAATTTCCGAAACAATTCCTTGAGATGTTTTCTAAAGTTTTAGCAAAGAAATTTTAAAATTAAATCCGGAGGATTTTCCGATGGAATCTATGGAGATATTTTCAAAGAAATACCTGGAGGAAATTCCTATGTGATTCCTGAAGGAATTTTGATTGAATGACTAAAGCAATTTCTGGGTGAACTTGCGAAGGAATTCCTGGAGGAATTTCTTAAGTAATTTACAACATTGTTTTGTGAAGCCACCAATATATTCTTTAAAATAATATTTTCAGCAATATTTACTTTTTTGAATTGATCTTTTGCTGCTAACACATCCTGAAACACGAGAGATTTGCAGCATAAACTATCGAAAAAGGTAGCAGTAAACGGAAAACAACATTTTTCCTAATCCGTGATGGAAGGTGCTCGCTTCTCTCTGGAAATAAAGTAGTCGGACTTGGATTGGAGAAGTTCTTCTTCGAAATTAACGATGGTGAATTTCCTCCCATAAATGCAATGGTTATATGGTCGCCAATCGCTATAGTCTCCCTGCACATAGAAGTTCGACTTCTTCGATTACACACAGCCAGCAAGTGCGGAAGCCGACGTCATCTGCCAAGAGATTTTTCTTTCGGCTACGTAAAATATGTTTAGGTAGCTGCAAGTCTGCCTTATTCTATCATCTTGTCGATGACTGCATTTTTGTAAGTAAAGCCCCAAACGCAATATAACGGAACGGCGACGGAAACGGAAAATTTGACAGGAAATATATGTGCTAACTGTCAAATTTTCCGTTTCCGTCGCCTTTCCGTTGTATTGCGTTTGGGGCTTAACTGTGCTTTATTTACCGTTATTATGAAAAAATAAACCTTTCAATTCGAAGTCGCCATTCGATTCCTATTATAATTCTACGCTTCCGGACAAATTTTCACTGTCAATATGCACTACAATGACACGTACTATAGGATAAATGGTAAAAGATTTGCAAAAAAGGGGGAACTCTATATCTTTTTTAGACTGTGTGAGACTTACAGTTTAACATTGGTGTTTTTAGAAAACACTGGAGAAGATTGTACCTCAGTATGTTAAACAGGACAGATTTTCTATGGCACAGGTCACTATTCGGTATATTGTCTACAGGCGGTTTGTTGTGTTGGGGTGTGTGGGTTAATAGTTGCGGGTTTTTTTTTCGTGTACCCGAAACGGACGACAGATGAGCAAAAACCTACCATCATCAATATCGCCAACTCAGTCAACAAACCGCCTGTAGACAATATACCAAATAGTGACCTGTGCCATAGAAAATCTGTTCTGTTTAACATACTGAGGTACAATCTCCTCCAGTGTTTTCTAAAAACACCAATGTTAAACTGTAAGTCTCACACAGTCTAAAAAAGATATAGATTTCTCCCCTTTTTCGCTAATCTTTTACCATTTATTCAATATTACGTGTCATTGTAATGCATATTTCAGACATAGACAATTACTGTCAGATCGACGAATTCCGACAACGAATTTTGTAATCAAGTGAGTCCTGGTTTTTGGTTGATGTTTATTTCTGTCCATGTTTAAAACTATCCACACGCAATAAATAGGCCTTGAAGAAGGTGTAAATCCAACACCGAAACGTCGGCGATGATTAAATAGACATCATTCAGCTTCCCTTCAAAGACTGCATGCCGAAAAAGCCCATTCCGTTGAACACAAATCAGTCGATTACAATCATGGCTTGTTAATACTTGTGAGTGATGGTCGGAAGAGTATGGAATGACTATAATTTGCTTTTAGATGTCCCACCTTTTGGATAGAGTCAATGAAGTAAATTATAAAAAAGTAACTCAATCTTAGGCTGGTTTCGAAGCCGATGACATGAATCCCCAGTTCCAGATCGCTGATTAATTGGTAAAGAAGCGGATTCGAATTTGGTGGATCTGTGGAACCCTCTGACTGATTAGAGCTCTGTGTAAAGGTGAGAATCCGAAATGCCAAACGCAATGAAAGCAGATCTCTGTACAAAAACGAATTCCGAACTCATAAGAAAAAGGAAAAATATGTTTGAACTTTAGTACCAATGCATGGTCAGAATCAGTTCCCATTTATTATTGAAGCCGGAACTGATTGAGGGGCTCGCCTTTGAGAATTGGTATAACCCATTTCTCGAAGGGTTTAAATAGCGGTATCTCAATCTAAAGAGGTCAAACATTAAGTTTGAGAAATATCTGAATAAAAAACGACTACAAGGATTCTAATGCATTAAAAATGCGAAAAATCATAGATAATTTTTTGAAGGAATTTCCGCAAAATTATAGAAGAGGTGAACGCAGTAATTACTATAAAAAAAATCCGCAGGAAAACTGCCTTGAAAGAATTCCCGGAAAGTTGTCCGCAGGAATTCACCAAAGAAAACATGCAGAAATTTCCATACCGATTTCCATAGGAATTCAAAAAGGAATTTCCAAATGTATGCACAGAATTTTTTTTTGCAATAATTCACGTTATGATTTCCTTAGAAATTCCTGTACCGATATTCACATAATCACATGCTGTCGAATTAAATTCAACAAAAACATCTCCGGAAGTTTTTTATCCCACAGGAAGTCACCTACCAATTCCGTCTGAAGATATATTCGAAGCTATTTCCGCAGGAGTTTATAGAAAAAAACCTTTCTATAAACTCCTGCGGTTTTCGCATGTAGTTTCTGATTATTTTCCGCAGATTGTGTTTGAAGAATTTACTTCAATTTACGACCAAATTTTAGAATGAGCTCCGCACAAATTCCCAGGGAAAGTTTTGCAAGAATATCTACAGTTGGTCTTATAAGAATTTCTGAAGCGACTTTTGCAGCAGTTCCGAAAGCGGATGGCAACAATTTTCAGGAGAACTTCTGAATTTCTGCAGGAATTCACGGAGTAATTTTTGCAGATATTCGCGGAGATTTCAGCTGAAAATCCAGTAAGAACGACACAGAAATTCCTATCGGAAAACTGCAGATCAATTTTTGCTAAAAATGTTGTCGGAATATCTGCATGAACTCCTAGAGAAACTTCTCACAAGTAGTGAAGCCGGATTTTCTGCATAAATGCCAGACTAATTTTTGCTGGAGATTTCACAAATTATGTAATTTCTGCTGAAATTTCCGAAAATATGTTCACTTCAAATTCAAATTCAGAATTCTTACTAGCAAATTAACGGATTTTGAGAAACCGTGTTAGATTTGATATTATTTGTTTCTTGATAAGTATTCAAATAATTTTTATACAGAAGTTTTGTTCAAAAAAACGAAGTTGCATTGTCTTATATCTTATTCTCTACGCAAGTTTCACTAGTGATCAATAATTAAAACAAAGTTGCATAATTTATTACTTTGGAAGAAATGGCGGTTTCGGCAGATTTTTTATTATTCCCAGGTTTATTTATAATCAATTATGGAATCAATTATTTATCCGGATCATTCATTGTATATCTATATATCTTGTGCCGAATATAAAGTTTGATGAACAAAAATCATATCCAAATCCAAATCTCATCTTAAAAGCAGAAATAGTTAACTGTTCAGTTCTTGTTTACCTAAATATGTTCTTCTGGTGGTAAAATAGGACCATCTAGAAGGGTTGTAATACTAACAGCGATTTTCTTAGTCCTATATTTCATTTGATACAAACATGTGTGAAGTTGCAGTTGAAAATAATTAAAAATCAGTGATATTGTGGAAACAATCTTCAATACAAAACATTCAGTAATTTTTTTTTAATAAAAATTGATATTTCATATGTAGGTATTTGTCTAGAATTAGTTTTGAGTCTCGTGAGTCATTTCGCGCGGATATGGTGCGGATTTTATATTAGTCGGCATGGATTTGGCTCGGAAAATATTTCAGGATCTCCGTAACAACGTTGTAAATGTAGACCGATTTTTTTCCAGCTTTACTTTTATTTACCTCATCAGGCCAACCATGATGTTATAAGGCAACGTAAAATGTCTGCCCTGGTTGCTGATTTATGTCCATTTTTTGTGTAAGTCTCGTCATTCTATTCATTTTCACTATTTTGTTTGTGTTTGACAGGAACGCATATTTTGAGTTCAACCGTGGGGTTGTTTTCAGTGGCTCATACTAAACCTGCCCAGAGGCTAGATTATCATCTACATTTTCCGGTTGTTTTTAAGATTGTTTTGCTGAAATAATTCATGAAACTCGAAACCCTTAATAGGATCAGGAAAATCCAACCGTAACCCGACCAACCTAGTTCATTATCGTTCTTCTGATCTAATTAACACTACTGGCGCGGTGACCCCTTTGCCGATGTCGTGAACATAAAAAAAAGCAGAGATGAAGCGATTATTAATTCCGGAGTTCCGCAAAATCCGACTCTTCCACGAAGCCACCATTCACTTTTTTTCGCTTCTGTCACTCATCTGGAGGTTTGTTTAGTTTGAAAATGTGACCAATCGATTCACTTAGTGTTGATATTGCTTTTCTGTTGGTCAGATACTCTTTTTTTTGCCGTAACTTTTGAACCCGACATGCGATTTCCACCAAATTGGAAATTGATCCAGGAGAAAATAGTATCTATCTGTTAATGAAACTTGTATTGGAAATTTGGGAGATTTACTGTTTGAATATTTGATTGGTGTTTTAGTATATCTACATTTTTCGGATGCTGATGATATAAATTTCTGTATAGTTTGGATTGAAATGGTAGCCTTTCGGTATAAATATGTTTTTCGAAGAAATGGCAAAATAACGACTGTCTTCATCACAACAGTTTTTTTTTCTGCGGAATAGTGATGATGCAACCGTATTAGATAGAGCCCGAACCAGAAAAATAACTGAAACGAACGAACGACTTGAGAACGGACAATGAATCGTGTGAAATGCGATTAGAATCAGCTTTGAGCGCGCGTAGATTAGCTAATTGCTGGTGCTGCTGTTACTGTCACTGTCCGGAGTTGGAATTGTGTGGGGGAAGCAAGTGAGAAGAAATCCCGTGGGTTTGGCGCGACAATGGGATAATAATTTGTGACGGTTTTTGGTATAGGTCGTGCGACTTTTTGCGCAACTTTCCTGTGAAGTATCGAGTTGTTTTCTACGGTTTGAGGTGCCTCTTTTATGATCCTTCCAATTTATACATAGGTAGTGGATTTTTGGTGGCAAAATTAGATTTATAGACCTTTTAACCTGATTATCTTTCTTGCTGTGCTTAATACATTCTCTATTCTTGACTATATTACTAAGACTAATATATTGCCTTTTTTCTTTTTATAGGTATGTCCAAGAAATTTATGCCTATTTTAGCGTTAAGCTGTTGTAAGTATTTTATA